>NC_026755.1:1452256-1469756 GCF_000149245.1 Cryptococcus neoformans H99 | reverse complement strand
GTTGCGCTTCATGTCTCTGTCTAGGTTATCAAGGATTTCCCTACGACGGACGCGACTGTCGTCGCTTCTTTCACGTTCAATCAAGGGAAGGGTGCAGAGGCGGCACTGACAAATAATGTTATATTCTTCAAGAATCTGTGCTTGGCGGATCTGGAAAGGAGACGCATGGGAGGGGAAATAACGCTGGAGCAACTCGGTTCCAGGTCGAATGTCGGTCAACGCAATACAATCTGTGTGGATTTCCATTCAGCCAGATCTAGCGTCAATCAAAGAATTAGGACCGACTTACACGCTGCAGGTCCACCACCATGACAAACAATGGTTATATTTGCATCACAACTCCGCCTAAACCTCAATGCTTTTTCAAAAATCATGGCGCGATCGCCAGTTTCCTTAAGCTTAACCGCGTTGGTCAACAGAGTCCCGTAGAACCCCTCTTCGGGGTGAAGGTTGAGCATCTTGTCGAATCGTTGTTTGAGAGCTTTATCGGCTTGATCATAGTAATTTTGGATGACTTCCTCAGAGTTTTTGAAAAAGTCGCTGATGGTGATAAGCGGTTGTTCGACAAGGATTGTCTGACCTTGGGGGATGAACTTGCTGGCTATATATTGGGTGGAGAAAAGGCCAAAACATGGTACCTCCCTAAAATATTGGTTTTTATTTGGCGTCACCTCTACTATGAGCGGTCTGTCATGGGACATTACAGACATTACACTTTTAGTTCCACATCTCAACAACCCAATACAAAAACATACGCAAATTGTCCTGTGATGCCGGAACGTGAAAGGACAGTTGGAAAATCGTGTAAACGGTGGAGTCTTTCCTTAGCTTTGTCTACCAGCCTTTTCGCTGCGTTTTTCGGTGGTAATATTCCTCCTTGAGGGCTTTTTGAGCTCTTCATATGACTAAGCGGAGCGTTGGGGTTATTTGTTGGTGGACTAGAGGAAACCTTATAGGAATCCCTTGTATCCGCAGTAAGATGCACGTTGGTTTTGTTCTTTTGGTCTGGCTTGAGATACCAGTTTCCTGCTGTTCTGGCGGCCGCCTTTCCGCCGCCATCACTTTCATGAGCAGTCTCGACGAGCTCCTCGTCCTCATCTTTCAACCTCGCGTGGAGTCCCACTGGCCCGACTTCGGTGTTGAGCTTGATGGTTTCCATGGGAATGTTTGGGGCAACCGTAGCGGCAGTAAACTGGCTTCCAAAAATACTGTGGAGGACATAGGGATAGAAAGTGAGATTGTCCTTGGTATGTTGGGAGACGGGGGTAAGGTCGGTATAAGTCGCTGAAGTGATAGACATGATGCGCGATGTCAACTGATAATTTAAAATGACGCCTCTAATACACTCTACAAAGAAGAATGAAGGGAACTGGAAAGCCAGAAATTCGCACCGGTATATATTCGTGCTCGAAGGGCGCTTGACATCAACCATCAGTAGTTAATGAACACGTAGCAGTTGCGCATCATTCAACATCGCACACGACGGGTAATGACTTCATTATCGATCTCTCTGGTGTGCGAACATGTACATGTCTGTTGACACTGTAAAAAATTACGAGTTGTCAACAACCACCGTCAGTGATATTGATAAATGCGAGAATGAACTGGATGGGACTTACAAACTATCTGACGAAACAAAGAACCAAACAAGTCTTTTTAGGCTACTCACGAAATCGGATTGGCGCCTCCAAACGTTCGGCCTTAATGCCTGACATTCCATTGTACTCGTACTCTTGATATGAACTCCTGGGGGTTTCATGTGATGTCACACATCTTTTGGGCCTGGGAGGTAATAGAATTATGGATTGCATAGCATGGCTACTTACTAAACGTTTGCTGTGGCTGCGACTTTGATCTTTCTTGTCTGTCGCTGCTCCTCCTTGCCCTGCCTTCTGCTTCCTTCTGCTTCATCCGATGGCGCCATCATCTTACCGTACAAAGTTTTATCATTGGCGGGCCTCGGCCTATCATATGCCATATGTAGATAAATGCCTATGAGCTAGTGGTGTGCGACTGTCATTTCACCTCTGCTTAAGTCAATGCGATGTGAAATGAATTTGCAGATAAGTCAGCGGTATAGATAAGCGAGCGATAAGTAAAAGTCAGAAAGATGTTCCTCAATGAAGTGTCCAAAGATGAGGATGAGAGATCTGTCCCAGAAAAGAAGGTTGGAAATAAGATGCGATAGTGACGACGCATGCTCATGCATCATTTTTAATTTTTCAGCCTTTTATTGATGCAGCGGCAGACCGCGATGACACACAGGCACCAAGCCTTGTGCTGTATAAGCCTGGAACTGAGGAGGTGCCTTAAATCCTGCATCATCTGTCGTATTTTTTTTTGGCGGCTCAAATGCAGATTCCAGCAAAGCGACATCCCGTCCGGCATCAAACGCGAAAGAGCGATGTCATGTTCATATTCCAGCAATCAGCTCCCAGCGTGTCTCATTCAAGCGTCATCAGAATCATAGTCAAATTAAATCGGCTAGCAAGAATGGGGGGATGGGGAGGTCTATGCGTTAGCCGTTCGGACGAGGAGTAGGGGATTAACGAAATGCCGTACCAGATATGCAGGTAATTCCAGGGTTGTCACTCGTACCCGTATGCAAACGTACTACGGCTGGCTGGCAACGGGATCAATTCCAAGTGACCGACGAAGGTTGCAGATGGTACAGCCGTTCTGCTGTTCGTCTCTCACTATTCGTTCAATACTTTCTTTCCTTACAGCTATCCAAGATTCCCCAATTCATACAAGACTCTCTTCCAAAGTAGAGCAAATTCCTCTTAGTCAAAGGACTCTACTTCTTATACCGAAGGCTTAGCTCATCGCCAGGCACAGCGCAGCCAGGTGTACCAGTCACCAAAAACGCCAGAATAGGAGCCCGCGATCGAGGTCGTGCAGCGACGCCGTGTGGCCTCTCTTCAAACACATCCATGTGCGTCTCCTTACATCCAATAGCATGTACCGACAGTTGCTGACCTGTTTCTGTTGCGTACTGCAGATCAAAATGCCTGACGGTTCCACATCTCCCCGCGAACCGGCCAACTCAGCCCACGCTACCCACAAACCACAATCCAATCCTTCACCTCCTCAATCAGTAGCGATGCCCGCAGTCTCCCGCCATGTCCAAAATGCCTCCAATCAGGACCATGGGTCTAGCAGTACGCCCGTTTCACCGGCGGCGTCGTCGGCTGGGCCTCTCAGCCCCAACATTCAACCTGGAAGTTTCGTTTTTCCTATCCGATCTATGTTTCAGGGCATGGTCCATTCTGACTCATCAAACTCCATGACAGAAGGTCATCAGCACCAAATTCAGGATAGCTTGCAGCGCTCAAGATCCGGCAGCTCAAGTCCATTACGGTCTCCGGCATTCTCCGATGTTCGTCGATTTTCCACAAATGCGGCCGGGGCTTTGCATGATGAGCCGGATGCCGGTATTCAAGCGATTGCTCAAATGCTACAGCAGGATAAGGATAATGCGCTCAAAGAAAAAGGCAAAAATCGGCCAGGTGTGGCAACTTTTGTGGGTAAGGCTGAAAGAGACCATAGGGGGTCGGGTGGGGAAGAGACTTTAAAACCTTCGCCTGACGCGTCCGGTCACCTAGGAAATTCTCCAGTCACATCTTCCAACGGTGATTCTGAACATCTGAAGCAACATGATGTCGTGAAGTCTTCTCATTTTGAGGAAGGAGCAAATGATAGTCCCGACTCGTCGCTTGGTAGCGGCGGGACTGCAAAACAAGCGACACCAACAGATTTGCCCACAACGCTGCAACGGTCTTCAACCCTCAAGGGAAAAGCTTCGACGTCTAGCCACACGGAAACCTCTCCTTTCAACTATTGTAATTTCCCGTCAGAGCACCATTCTGGTCAGCGCGAACGGCGATTCTCAACCTTGAATAAAGTCAATCCACCTTCATGTAACTCATCGTCCCATCCAACTGATACATCTCATCCACCAAATCCTGAACTGCAAAATCCTGTACCTCAACATAGCACTCGACAGCAGCATACCCAAGCGGCAGAAATGAATAATCGTACGAGCAGTCATGGATCTAGGACATCCCTCGAGGTTGACGAGTCTGGCATGCGATCACTTATCAGTGATATGAGTGGCATCGTTCTCCTTGGTGAAGCAGGATCATTGAGTTCCATGGGTGGTTCTGGCGTTTCTGGATCTAAAGGTACCAATGGCGGTGCCGGGATGACAGGAACGGTCGATAGCGCGTCAATAGATAGTGCACATGTGACTGGTGGTGGTGGACAAGGTGATGACAGGCAAACAGCAAGGGCCAGTCCAGCTACGCAGCATCGTCGTGCAAGGCAGACAAGTCGACAGGATTCTGTGCGGAGCTTCATTCAATCACAGGCAAGTACCACAAACCTGCAGGACCCCAATGCACCCACACCATCGCCTATGGGTAATGGTTCCCCTTCGGCAGAGGATAGCCAGGATGCAGCTGTCTCTATGGAGGATAGTGCAAGTAACGAGAAGCAACGAGAGCAGCAACAGGAAGAGGAAGAAGCAGGGCAACACGGAGAGGTGGAGAATGAGCAAGTGGAACAGCCCGTCGCCGCTTCTGCTGAGGATGCGGAAAATCCTGATGAGCCTGCTGTGACCATGCGTTTCGAGCACGTCACAACCGAAGAAGGACATCACCTTGTCGCTGGGAGAGAGGGCAAGTTGAGCAGATGTCAGGATGAGCCGATCACGACGCCAGGCGCTGTGCAAGGGTTTGGTGTGTTGATAGTCTTAGAAGAGGATTATGAGACGGGTAACCTCGAGGTCCGTCAGGTCTCTGAGGTAAGCATCTTTGTTATAGTTATGTCGAGGTGTGCTCAGCGCGTTAACGGTGGACCGCAGAATTCAACGGAGATATTAGGTTTATCGCCCAAGTATCTGTTCAAGCTTGATTGCTTTACCCGATTACTGTCGTCAGATCAGGAGACTATTCTTCGCGACATTCTTGAATACCTACCGGAAAGCTATGGTGAATCAAACAGCGTTGAAGATAGCGGTCCCTCAATATTCCTGCTATCTGGATTTGGTGAACCAGGGAGCGATGTTGAAGAAAGTAAGACCATGAGCGAACCCGAGGCTGAAGTGAGATCCATTGCGTCAAGTGCTGGCGGCAAGAGAAAAGAATGGACTTGTTGGGTTGCAGCGCATAGGCCAGAGCACCGAGGCTGGAACAAGGTTGACGAGAAAGGAGAACCAATCCCACCTCCAGATTGGATCATTCTCGAGTTTGAACTTGAGCGAGACGTCTACAACCCCCTCGTACACCCCTCTGAGGACGCGGAAACTTCCGCAGCCGCTGCAAGCTCTACTGCCCGATCCCGCAGTCCTGACTCTACAGCAGCTTCCGTCTCTGCATCGGGCTCCAATTCCAACAGTAATACTCTTAGCGCAAGTACTCGGTCCGGTGAGCGTACACTCGACAGTCTCACGAGCACTCTTGCAGGAGATAGAGCTGGCGTCTCCGTTGCGTTAGGCTCTGGCACAGCGAGCGCTGATGCATCTCCTGGAGATTTTGGTTCATCGGCCAGTGACTTGACCAGCGTTCCAAAACAAGAAGAGCGTATGGGTCTTGATGGGCTCGAGATGCACATCCCGCTGGAAAAGATTTTGGAAAGCACTACCAATCACGCCAGCCCTCTCCGTGCATTGGAGAGAATGAGAGGTACAACTGCTAAAGCGTCGAATGAACCGCGATCACGGGGACGAGGGCGAGGCGGGAGACAAAGACCTGTCAGGACGAAGAGCGGTGGAACGGGCACAATGGATATCTTTGCTATACTCGGCCAGATCAACGACCAACTTGGTGCCGCTCCCGACCTCGACACTTTCCTCAAAGTTGCCGTTGGTCTTATGCAAGATATTTGCCGCTTTCATCGCGTTCTCATCTACCAATTCGACGAGCAGATGAATGGTTTGGTCGTGTCAGAGCTTGTAGAATGGGGAAAGACAACCGATCTGTACATGGGCTTAAGGTTCCCTGCTACAGATATCCCGCCTCAGGCGAGAGAGTTGTACAAGATCAACAAGGTTAGGATGCTGTATGATAGGAGTCAAACTACAGCAAGGATGGTTCTGAGGGACAAGGAAGATTTGGATCAGCCGTTGGACATGACGCATTGTTATTTGCGAGCTATGAGCCCGATCCACTTGAAGTGTGAGTGATTGGTATTACGTGGGCATTCGGGCGCTAATGATATCAGACCTCGGAAACATGAGCGTGCGATCCTCCATGTCTGTCTCCATCATGGCATTTGGTCAGCTCTGGGGTTTGATCGCCTGTCATTCATATGGTCGACATGGTATGCGAGTGTCGTTCCCTGTCAGGCAGATGCTTCGTATCCTTTCCGACTCCATCTCGAGAAACATTGAAAGGTTGAGTTATGCTCAGAGACTGCACACTAGAAAGCTTGCGAGTTCACTTGCGGTTATTGAGATAATTCTTGCTGATGATTCGTAGATATCCACTGTCCCCGATCGGTCCCACCCTACGGGTTATATCATCTCCAACGCAGGCGATTTACTGCAGATCTTTGGGGCGGATGCAGGTTTATTGGTCATTGGTGACGGGTGCAAGCTCCTTGGAAAGTGAGTAAAATGCAGTTGAACGCATGATTAGACACTCATGGTAGTAGTAACGAGCAAGGTCAAGCGATGCTGGCTATTGCCGAATACCTGCGTATCATGCGATTTGAGTAAGTCTTAAATGTTCCGAAGAAATTAGGCAGTACTAATGTCACCCAGCAACCTCAAAGCATCTTCTTCTATCCAACGCGACTTTCCTGATCTTATCCTTCCTCGAGCTTCTGACACCATTGCCGGTCTCCTCTACGTCCCTCTCACTGCCAAAGCTGGACAGGACTTTATTGTTTTCTTGCGCAAAGGCCAAGTTCGAGAGGTTCAGTGGGCTGGTAAACCTTACAAGGATGGTAAGGCTAGCGAAGAGGCGAGTCTCGAGCCGCGGAAGTCATTCAAGGCTTGGACGGAAACGGTCACTGGCTGCAGTCGAGCATGGACAGACGATCAGCTGGAGAGTGCGGGGGTTCTCGCGTTGATCTATGGAAAGTTCATCCAAGTTTGGCGAGAAAAGCAAACAGCCATGGCCTCCAATCAGCTTACGGCGATCTTGCTCTCCAATACAAGTCATGCTGTACGAACTCCTCTCAGTCAGATCATCAACACGCTCGAGTTGGCTTTGGCTGGGAATATTGATGGCGACGTACGTAAGATGTTGGAAAACAGTCACCAAGCCTCAAGAGCATTATTATTCCACGTTCATGACTTGCTTGATTTGACTCGTATAGAGACAGGTAACGAGACCGCTTTCAACGATCCCTTCGACATCCGGCAGTCCATTTCCGACGCTGTTCGATTGTACCAAACAGAAGTTGCCCGACGAGGGCTTGAATTTCGTGTCAACATGGCCGAAGATCTCCCTCAGTATGTTGTTGGTGACTCTCGCAAAATCAGGACCGTCATTTCCAACCTCGTGGCCAACTCTGTCAAGTTTACTGAAAAGGGATTCATTGAGGTGTATTGCGGTATTCAACGACCTCCTGATGAAGAGTCTAGCAAGGAGGCGAGTCTCGTGGAGTCTAAGGAAGGGAACACAGTTACGATCGAGATCGTGGTCAGCGACTCTGGTTGCGGTATTCCCACAGTTCAGTTAGAGGAGATGTTTGTCACTCTCGAAGGTGCCGAACCTTTGCAGAAAAACACCGGCGTCGGCCTTGGTCTTGCAGTCGTAGCGCGTATTGTGGAGCAACTCGAGGGTCAGCTCCGTGCTGAATCAGAGGTTGGCGTTGGAACCAGGTTCTACTTCAACCTTCCTATGGTTTCGCACCCAAGCGGACGGCCAGGTTCACGCCAATCCTCTCTCAATTCTCGTAACACGAATTCGAGTCAGTTGCGAACTCGCACAGGGAGCTCTGGTTCCAAGTCCGACTCAGTTGTGTCTCTTCGTTCTGATGGCTCTGGGGTACCTGAAATTGAATCCTTCGTTCAAGATTTTGGCGGTAGTCATTTACCTGCACCAGTAGGTGATGATGATCCGCGATTGTTAGAAGCTCAAGAAAGGATGAATAGACTGGGAACGTTCCCAGTGACAGATTCGAGTTACCCAATCCGGGCTACTAAGGTTAACAGTGAAGACCAGCATGTGAAGTCTCCAAAGCCGAAAAAGCCACGATTCACCGCCGTTGGGTCCTCCAAACGGCCCACATCCCTCCATAATACCATTTCTAGCAAGACCTCTTCCTCTAGTCAATCCCCGGCCTTTTCTCGACCATCGTCAAGCTCTGTTCAAGTTCCTAAGCGCAACAAAAAGGGGCCAAATGGCAAGACAGTGATGAGAATAATGGTAGTTGAAGACGATCCGATCAATTCGCAAATCTTGCAGAAGAGATTAAAAATGGACAAGCATGCCGTTGTGGCTGTTACAAATGGACAAGAGGCGGTGGACCAATTGGAGAAGGACAGAGACATCGATGCCATCTTGATGGATATACAGTGGGTGGGCATCATTGCTCATTCTTGTGCGTACTGACATGGCATCTAGGATGCCCATCATGGATGGTCGAACGTCTGCAAAGGAAATTCGTGAACTAGAAGCCAGAACTCCCCAACCAGATGATATTGAACCATTTAAGGTCGATGGACGAACCCCCATCTTTGCCGTCTCAGCGAGTTTATACGAGGATGATAGGGCGAACTTGGCAGAGAACTTTGACGGATGGTTGTTGAAACCTCTGGGTAAGTGCGCACGTACCATATGTCGAGCCTGGCTAACAGCTGTTATAGACTTCTCCCGCGTTCGTGCAATTTTGGAGGGGTTGGAGAGCTCAGAGAAGCGAGCAGCTGAGGTGTATCAGCAAGGCAATTGGGAGCGAGGTGGATATTTAAAGGGTGAATCACACTTTCAGAAGATCTCATCGCAATTACACTGATATTTCCCCGGGCCTGGATCAGCCGAGTCTTTGCCTGCCTCCTTTGCTGCCCCTACCCTTCAACCGCACAATCTACTCTGAGGACCTCATAAACCCAATGTTTAGTTATTTTGTATCTCTTTCTCATGGTTAAAAAGCATATTTCTTGATACCCCTCATTGGTATAAACCTCACACGGACCTCAAGGTGCATCTTAGAAGCTTGTAACACTATCAATTACTTTTAGAACGAGTTTTTCAGACGGTAGCAGTAATTATTTTGAAGGTTTTTATTTCCGAATCCATAGACAGTTTTATTTTCCGCCTCATGCCTGCGTACACGATCTTCCTGAATGACTGAAACGCTGTCATGCACGAGTAAATGATGACAATAATCCAGCAACGAGCCCATATTATGCCCTTTTTGCCATGCTCTCGTCAAGCCCAAGTCCGCTGCAATAACGATCGCAATGATGCAAATGCAATGTATAGTGCTTTTAATGATGCTGCTATTATACAGAAGTATCTACCACCACTAGATTACAAATTTCCCAATCTCCAACTGCCAACCTACCTTCCCTAGTCCGCGAATCGCTTGTCCAATGCTTCTTTGTCGCCCCCGATCCAGCCTGTGGGAATCCACTGCTTCTAGCTGCTTCCTCACCTACACCTTCGATCCTCATGATCGCCGCCCCTATTTCACCTTTTTGACTCGCATTGCGAACCAGCTCTCCCACGAGATACTCCATATACACTATTCCCATATTATCCAATCCCTCCGCCTCGTTCGGCTCAGCAGAGGGCCGTACCAAGCCTTCCTCCGGAACAGCGTATACCGTCTGATCACCTTCTGTTACACCTTCTTCAGGCGGGTGAGGGTACCCAACAATTAACAATCCGCTTGCACCTATTGTCTCTGCGTTTTGCGCTTTCTCGACGAAGGTGCAATTTCCCCTATCGAGGAGGAGGATGAACGGATGTTCAGGAGTTGACAGGGTTAAGAGTGAACAGCCGTCGGAAGGGTTGGGGGGGACGAGAATCGGCAGCGCACCTCCGCCGAGTTGCCATCCTGGCTGGTCTTCCATGCTGGGGGACGTTGCAGACGCCCCAAAATCCTTTCCGAATGTCGCCGTCGCTCCTAAAGCGTGGAGAAAGACTGTACTAGCTTCTAGATGTTTATCCTTGACAACCACGGGGGAGAGGAAGACGAAGCGAAGGATAACTTCAGTGGGTTCATATTCGGGTTGAGGAGGACCTGGAGCAAGGGAAGGTAGAGGGAAATGATTTTGCATGGAAGAGTCGATGACTGTGACCTGCTGGCCAGTCCTAACCCTATGTGGACCGACTTCATATCGATGAGTGATGAACCAAACAGCCAGACCATGGTCAACGAAGGACTTACTGCTCGATACATCATACCCTTGCCCGTCCAGTCTCCATCTCACTCCCAGACGGATTCCCGTGATATTGCTGATGACATAATCACCCGTCGTCGTATTTTGATACACCTTATCAGGTCCTGGAGATGGATCCTCAGAGAGCGTCTCGTTGGACGTAGGCGTTAAAACGATATCGAATGCCTGTAATTTTTTTCTGTAAGATCACGGCATTACAAGCCGTTGGGGTATGTGTGAATGACTTACGAATTTGGGGACTTCCTGGATACTACATACCCCACCATCAAACCACATTCTTTTTTGATCTTCTACCTTCAACCCTTCCTCTCCCCAACCAAAGACGAGTGCTCTCGCGTATTCATACTCTGACGTGCCTTCAATCCCGACTGTTATCCCAAGTTTCTCCTCCCGGTTCCCAACCCTGTCCATTCCACGAAAGTCGATGCCTCCAGTAGCGAAAGGACTTTGATACGCCGGGCACATGAGCCATTCACCCTTGTGCAATGACTTTCTCGCATTTGTGCTAGGCTGCAGAAGAGGCTGTGGTATGTACAGTGGGTGGCCTTCAGTGGTGAAAACTTTATTCTGATTTGGGAAGGGTGTATCAGAGAATAAAAGGTAGAGGTACTATCAGATAAGGTCAGTTTGGCGGCAACGCGGTGTGGTGAGGGGAAACTGACCTTGAGGGTTTCTGAAAGCATAAAGCTCTCCATCCTGTCTTCCAGCTATTAAAAGGGTAAGCGATAAGAATTAGATTAGCTCTTAAACGGCCATACCTCGCTCGTCAAGACGTTCTTGATGGTAGCAAACCCGCAGGACGTTTTGGTTCGCCTTGCCAAGTCTTTTAAAACCCGCTCACCAACCCTCAAGTAGAACGGATCTTTTGTTGCCTAAACCGGTGGTGGTCAAATCATCAGCATCTTATTTATAAATTTTGAACTTGAAATGACCGACCTGATACAGATAATAAGTCGACTCTATAAACTCTGGCCTCCCAGGCCATCCAGCCCACTCTATCCGCCTCTCCTGCCACCGCCAACTCTCAGGCAGAGCTCCAAACTTTCTCCATAGATTCCAGAAAACGAGATGTGATCTGATAGCCGAAGGGATATCACCTGCGAGGACTTGGATGGCGGGTAGAAAGGCAGAGAGGGAATCGATCGTTGTTGGGCTTGGGATTTGGAGAAGACGAGTATGGATAGGTCGGTACTATTTTTATATATATCCCAATTGTTAATCATACGCTCGATCAGCCGACGAAAACAAAGAACTTACGATAAAGCCATCAGGCGTTCGGACATGGGTTTGAATAGCAGCATACGAGTCATAAAATATGTCGTAAAACGAGTCATCACCTATAAAGATTCCCTATCAGTCCTGCTCCTCCTGGTTTTGAGTTTTTGAGCTCACCGAGCATGATACCAGCCTTGACTCCATACTCAAAGAAGCTATCCATCCCTGCTCCAACTCCACTCAAACCAGGCATGAGCCAATGGCCGTGCGTGGCTCCTATCGTGTTGCCTAATAGATTATTATCCGAACGACGATTCCATATCGAGTAGTAAGCGTTCCGGGCTAGTTGCTACAAGCAGCCGCTCAAACGTCAGCATTTTGCACCTTGATCATTCCATGAGGAAGAAAGTTGGTTGAACAAACTTCGTAACGTTGGTCGCCTGTCAATCTAGAGAGAAGGGAGAACTCGAGGATAAGACTGCCCGCTCCTGCCGTACCTTTCAACCCAAAATAATAATAATAATAAAAGATGGAATCAGTCCTCCAAAACTCGTCCAGCATTCCAAGGTCCGGGACCCCTAAGACTCACACGTCTCCGCACTCTCACCCTTCTCGATCCCACGCTTCAAATTCACCCGCGCATACGGTAACCCCGTCTTCGTGTTGAACGCCGGCAACATTCTCCTCCCCAAATCTTCCGCCAACTCCAAAATCTTCAGCTTATACTTTTTCACATCCACCTTATCCACTTTTTCCTGAGCTCCCAGCCCTAGGCCTAACCACCCTTCCTTTCTTTCTCTCACTACCCCAAGCACTCTCGCTTGCTCGTAAGGCGAATCCGGTAAATCATCAAGATACTGATACATCGACAATAACCCTCCCAGAGCACGGATGGTCATTTCGAATACTTGTACTTTCACATCTTGGTCGAATGATACTTGGGTTGTTATACGCTCTAGCGCAGAAGGGAGAGCGTGTGGATGTAAGAGGGGTAAGGAGGAGAGGACGTCGAGGAGGGTGAGGGAAACGTTGGCGTGGAGGTCGTTGATGCCAA
Source organism: Cryptococcus neoformans H99 (assembly GCF_000149245.1). Classification (NCBI taxonomy): domain Eukaryota; kingdom Fungi; phylum Basidiomycota; class Tremellomycetes; order Tremellales; family Cryptococcaceae; genus Cryptococcus; species Cryptococcus neoformans. The sequence goes on along the minus strand of NC_026755.1, from coordinate 1,457,130 downwards.
AATCGGCTGCATTCTTTGATCGACGTAGTGGTGCACATGATAATGGGCGAAGTTCATCCTGTGTGATCAATTATTTTTTTGCAAACAAAGAGGCATAAAATGACGAGAGAGCTTACCGCAGGATACGCATACTTTATATATCCTTCGTATCCATGTCTGAACAGGGCGGCAGTCTCGCCACGAAGCTGTATCCTTCGAGCATCGGTCATACCCCATACGCCTAGTAAATTCGACAGGCAAAGGCAAGGAGCCAGCCATATCCATATGGTCCTTGATAATAGCATGATGCTGTTCCAGCTCCCTGGGGGACGGGGAGACGAAGGGATGATGAAGGATTATATGAATTTGTTTACAAAATGATTCCTCGAGGTCGAGGAACTGTGATAGCTGTGGATGGTTACCGAATGTTCATTCAGAGCAAGTGGCTAACTGTAGATGTTGTCAACAAATTGCTCTTCAGCCCGCTGTGCTTACCCCAGCAGCCGCCTGAATGATTCTTTTAAGGAAAGAGCTTAGAAGACGGAGGTGTGCTCAAAGTCAACAAATCGCCGATTGAAATGACGCGCCATGTTGGCGCTTCAAGTTATGACGGTGAAAATCTCGAGCCCCTCCCAATAATTGATTATTTATCAATGCCGATTTTGCTATTTGTTATTGCCTGATGGGCTGTACTCTATCGCCTAGCAGCTTCATTTGTATGCATGCCACAAGTAGTGCTTCATGACTATCACCAAGTAAATTGTTGTTAGATCCCAACAAGAAATATGTCAATTAAGCACATACATGTCTTCTTTTCTGGCTACCATCCCGCCATTGGCGGACGCGCAACGACAACAACCTTGAATCATCACATACAGCAAGTAGAACAGTTGAACCACAACAGATCTCTGGGCAAGTACTGCGATGCTTTCAAGACTCTATGCAGTCTAAATAGCAACTCTTTGATATACGAAAATCGGCGCAGAGAAGCATCACCATCTTGCCCTTTTGAATGAAGGCGTCGTCAGCAAGCGACGTCGCCCGTCTCATCAACCACCATCCATGCTGCGTGTCTTCCTCTGCTCATCTTTCAACTCTGCCTCACTGCCCTCCACTATCCTCCGCCCTCCACTATATCCACCTCTGCTATTCTCCACCTTCCATTATTCTCCACTCGATACTCATCCCTGCCTCTCTCCCTTCCGACCTTTTATTTTACTTGAATCCCTTCTTGAGCCCTCCACCACTATCCACTCACCTCCACCGGCGAAGAAGAGAAAACCAGTTACTTGGCCGGCGGGCATGCTACATGCTATGCATCTGTGCAACCTCCACATCCATTTCGCAGTTCAGAATCCAAAGGGCAAGAAACGTGAGATGCATATACAGTAGTAGCCAACGTAAAGTCTTAGCTCACGGCTTCGATGTGGCGATGATGCAACTCGCAGCTGTTGTTGGTGTTGTTCCTCGTTCCGTAGTCGGCGAGGTCCGAGTTTCGACCGTCAATCCGTCGTCACTCATTCGGTATTTTGTTTAATTCCAGCCGTGCAGGATATTTCATTTGCCACCTTTCGCATAACCCCAAGCAAAGCTGCCCCCCTCGCGGTATACATATAGCCCATCTCTAATACTCCCCCGTCCACCCGCCTTCGCCAGACAGTCATGGTCCGCGCTGGCCCGATCCTATTCGTCCTCTCTTTAGCAGGCTGCGGTCAGTGCCGTCTCCCGCACCGATTTCTCCCCCTCCACCCGTCACCTACTGACACTCACTCTCCTGCTCCATTAGCTCTCGCCCAGGACTCTTCAGCAACCGCATCAGACTACACTATCCAAACCTCCCCTCCTGAACCCCCTTCCGCCACCAGCTCGGAAACTTCATTCACTTCATCCGCCGCATCCTCGTCATCCGACGCAGACTCGAGTACGACAGCTACTACGACTTCAATTGATGCTTCGTCAACAGGCGCTTTCCCAGGAAATTGTTCCAGCGCTTGTCAGGTTATCGGTGATGCCCTTTCCGTACGTTCTTATCCAAAAGCAACAATCCGTCCCATCTCATCTGCAATTGAAAAAAAAAAGTTCAGAAACTGACATCATAGGCACTACCGTCCATCATCTTTCCTCTACAGTCTTGCAGCGTTGGCACAACACTCAATACGACATGTTTATGTACTATAGACGTGGAGCAGAGCTACCGGTCATGTTTACAATGCGCTCTCGCTATGGATCCTACTATCGGCAATCAATCAACCTACCAAGCAATGCTTGACAGTACGTCTTCTCTCCCTCCTCCTCCTTCCTTTCCTCCCGTATCTCTCTCTTTTACCTACATTTTAATCTTCAATGCCCTCATACTCAAATGCTCAACGCTCACTTTCCACGTGCCTTATAGCCTTCATCAACCAATGCGCCTCTGCATCATCCAACCCCGTCACTCTCCCTCCCGCCACAATCACCATGCCTGGCAACGCCTCTACCACGGGTTTCACCAACGGCACTAACAGCACCATACCCTCCACACCCACCAACATCAACACTAGCGCTATCACATCTATCGTCTCCACCACATCTTCTTCATCCTCATCCTCTGGAGCATCGTCATCGGCAGCGACCAGCGCGGCTAGCACGGCCGATGCTGCTACAAGCTCTGGAGCAGCCTCGGGTGCTGGGGAAAAGGTGGTCTATGGCGTGGGAGTTGGGCTGGTAGGTTTAATGGCGGCTGTTTTGGTCTAAGCAGTTCTCCATGGAGGGCGCCGGCAGGCAAGGCCTTTTTTTCTTTTCTTTTCTCGTGTTTGTTTGTGATTGCGAAAAGGCAAGATTGTTTAATATGTGTATCGTTAAACCCCATTGGAACGACCATTGAGAAGAAGAAGAAGAAGAGTCAAAGCATTAGTCAGTCAGGCCGAAAGAGAGGATGGCTAAGAAAGCAACGAGTTAGGTTCCTCACAAAGCATGGTACGAGAGAGAAACGGGCATTCGCAAAAAGTTCAAAAAAGGTCTTTAAATCTGTGTATGTTCAAAGTAATCATATGAGTTCCATATACCTTTTAACCCCACCCTTCTAATTAAGGACGGATGGGACGGACTTTTCTGTGTTCTTAGTACAAAGCATATTTACTGTTGAAAGCGTTTATAATTCGATAGGATACCACAATACTTTATTAGTAATTTATATAGTCATATCATGCACAAAGTCATCTGCGACTGTAAATCCAAGTTTAAAAAAAATTAAATACTTTCCATTCCGTATTCATAGGAAAACGTTGCTCAATCCAAGCAAGCTTAAAAATATAACTTGTTTAACTAAGGAAAAAAAACTATACTCAAACCCTTTACGATATGAAGAAGACCTGGAACTTATAATAATGGGTTAACGCCAGCGACGAGGGAGAAAACAAGTAGATATCGAGTGGGGAGAAAAGACACAAAGAGCGGACGAGCGATATTCTTGATACCCACGCTTCGAAGGGCAATGACTATAAGTACTGGAAACGAAAAGAAAAAAGTCGACAAGACTGTTGGTATTGTTATAAAAAGTATTCACAGAGTAAAAAAGTCCATTTCGCTTTGATTTTTTTTTTTTTTTTTGGCTTTTGGCATTCGAAGGCTTATCGAATAAAAAAGAAACAAAAGAAAGGAAAAAACGATTGGTGGATACAGTTGACTCTCCTCCGCGCTCATTCACATGTTCACACCTCCCGACACAACGCAACACAGCGGGGAAAGCTCTACTTGGTCTCCTCCTCACTGTACTTGCTAACGTCGCTCGCCCCACTCGCCCTAGTAGTCACAGGAGGTCCAGGCTTAGGAAGGGCATTCACCACATCCGCACTAACTGTGCCAGAGTTCAAATGAACATAGCTCCTCATCTCCACTGGAGGGCCCATGGTGGGTACTTCCCCTTGCTCAGAGTTGGCGGCGGCGCTAGGAGCGGAGCCAGAAAAGTTGTTGGAAGAGGCGGATTTTTTGGAGAAGAAGGGGATCTTCATGACGGAGTTTGAGCGTGATGGGTTCGGGGGGGAGTTGTTGTTGTTGTTGTTGTTGGTAGGGGACATGGCGTTGGCGCGCTGAGCAGCGTACATGGCGAGTGCTTGGTCAGGGTCTTGACCAGCGGGAATGGGGGACGGAAGGGGCATCGACATGGGCTCGGGGTCTTGGAGGGACTCGACGGCGTCAGCATCGTAGGCGGCTCCAAAGTTGGGTGATGGAGAAGCTTGCGACATCATGGATCGTCGATGGAGGACCATGTTCTCCATATCTCGAAGCTCGTCAACACTTCCACGAGCGGAAGCGGCAGACCTAAAGTCATCACCAGACAAAGCAGATGCAACAGACTGGCGCTTGTTGTCCCGACCGCCGCCCAAAGACAATAAACTCCTTCGTCCAGTTCGCTGACCTTGCGCAACGCGCCTCATATCAGCCTCGGCGAAACCAAGAGGGCCCTCTTGCTGAGAAGGAGATATGCTGATGTGCTCCTCTTCGTCATCAAGGGCTGAGCCGGTGGCGTAGGCCGCAGACCTTTGGTTGGTAGAGACGGTGAGGTCGTTGGCAGACTTGGAAGCGCCGGGAAGACGGAAGAGCGAGGAAGATTTGTTGGGACGAATGTCACCGCCAAAGGACGCACGGGACACACGGTCGGGACGGGCTTGTTCGGCGAATGAAATACGGGATTGACGGACTTGACCATCAGGCATGACAACAGAGCTTCGACCAGCAGCAGAGAGGTTATCGACAGACTTGGAACGAAGGCTAGACATCTCCGGGTGCATATCGGGACGGAAGTGCATGGTGCTACCAGCGCCGGCACCAGCCATGTTGTTCTCGACGGCGTACACAGAAGATGTAGGACGAGGGTTACCACCATAAGAGGACATGCTGGGGCGGGTACCCATGGA
>NC_026755.1:1352256-1447256 GCF_000149245.1 Cryptococcus neoformans H99 | reverse complement strand
GACCCGCTGCCTGCTGACGAAGGTGCTTCGTGCATGTGGCCATGTCCAGGTGGAGGAGGACCGAGAGCGATAGAAGGCGGTCCAGCGGCATAATCGTGTCGCGCAGGCATAAGACGCGTATTTTGCGAAGGGTGCATAGGCTGCCACGGGCCGTACCCAGCTGAAGCGTATGTGGGCGACGTCATCGGCGCTTCGATAGAAGCATTCTCGGGGGGATAGATTGTGAATGTACCAGACCCGCCAGAAGGAGGACCGGTATAATAAGGGGCAATGGTGGGCTTTACATCGTAGCTAGCTGGGTTGTTGCCGTCAATAGGGTAAGGACTGTCTTGAGAGTCGGATCCAGATTGTCGGCGCTGGTGACCGTGTTGATATTGCATGGACCCAGTTGAACCTCTGTTTCCCCCGTTTGCTGGTCCACCACCATAAGGTGCGTACCGACGGTTAGCCGAGCTCCCAGGGCGGATCGCCGACGTTGAGCTTGTCACACTGCTAGAAGAGCTCTGTCGAACAAGTGGCGGGGCGTAATGCATACCGTTAACTGATGGGGACTCGTAAAACCCTGATCCGGCACTTCCGGGACCCATATACGATGACCCTTGAATGGAATGCGCAGGGGAAGGAAGAGGTATAGGCATAGGGACGGTCACTGGTCGATTGCGGGGGGACTCCATGCGGTGCATCTGTTGATGAGCCGGGATAGAACCAGCATTGTAAGAAGGGACTTCGTAGTACTCGTTAGTAGTCGATGGAGGTTGTTGCTGCTGTTGGTGAAAAGTCTGGAAGGAGTAATTGCTGGCGGGGGTATGAGGAGATTGGGGTTCTTCGGGTTCGCCCCTAAAAGTGAATTAGCGTCTGGCACAGGCGCATCAGTACGTTTACTCACCTGTATCGAGGGATACCATCAGGACCAACCTCTACTTGCGGAGGAAACCTGAAGTTTTGCTTGTGCAAATATTCAGGGCTGATCTCCAAAGAAGCAAGTTCTGGGATGGATGATGGTGTTCGAAGCTTGCCAGAGATAACATCATCGATCGCGTAATACGAAACAACATGCTGGGCGAAGCCATTGACAGACACAGACATGGTCTATTGCTACCGGTCAGCTCATGATACAATGCGAAATAACTTGACTCACCTTCTTAACCAAACCGTTCTCTTTAAACTTGTAGCTATTCGTCAAACTCCCCACAAGCTGCCTCTCCTTCAACCGATCAATCGAACCGCCACCCTCACTCGCACTCCTAGGCCTAGCCAATGCTCCCTGTCCCAAGGGTGGAGGATCGATCATGCCCGTCGTAGAATCGGATCCAACATTGTTGCTTGAAATATCTGACTGAGCATCGGATCTTGAAGAGCCAACAGACTTGCTGAGAGCCGATGAGGAGTTCTGGGGAGATGTTTGAGTGGTTGGAGAGCCAGAGTTCTTGGCGTTGGCAGATCGCTTGTCGGTCTCGCGGTACACCTGAATAACATTCAGCGATGAGTTCTATATTGACAAGGAGAGCTGACTCACAAGGAAGTTGTTCAAGATTCTACTTGGACTCCAAACCAACCCATCTGTCCATCGCTTGATACCACTCTCATGCTCGTCAAACACAAATACTGCTCCGGACTGGACCATCGCTCGCTCCCGCTCTATCAATCTCCTCGTGACTCGAGGGATCATCCCTCGCCTAGCAGCCTCAAACACAAGTAACGCGTCAAAAGTAGTCTCGATGTATCCCCGGAAGGGGGGATCGAGGTTGCATGGTGGACTGGGTGGAGCGGACATGCTGAATGGAATTTGTCGGGAAGGATAACGGTGGGAAAATAGTTATGCAGTGTAATAGAGGAGGATCAACGCTTGATGAGATATTGAAGAAGGGTAGCAAAATGGCCTGCGGTTGTTGATCTCAAAAAAGGGATGCGGGATGATCTTTCCGTAGAATGGGGAGTGAAGTGCGACGAAAAATATCTAAACCTTGTCAGCAATTGTGACAGCCGACAAGCAAACATAAGCTGAGAGCCCGGGCCCAAAAGGAACAGCTAAGCAAGGGTAAGAAGGTGAAAGAAAAATTGTTGAGAAGCAACAAAAAGGTGACAACCGCACCATCTTACATTGCCGCTCGCCATCAACACGACATATTATAACCTCAGATAGCCGTTGCCACCGGACCCAGTCGTCCATACACAACGCGCTCTTTGCTCTTGCAAACAAGCCTCCCGCAGTGGCACGTGCAGATAGCCGAAGAGCGAACAACGAGCGCAAAGGGCCCGAGGCTGCAGGGTGAAAGAAAAAAAAGGAAAGAACCGCGTATCCGCGGCTGAGATGCAGGATGCGATAAAACCCGGCACTTTCCAAACCCGGCACTCTCAGGGACAAGTCCCCATAAAGTTCAAAGTTTGATTTTCTATTCCAGCAAATATCCTATCAAGATTTTCGCGCCGCCTGAGCGCTCAGAGATAGGCAATGTACTAAATCGACCGGAAAACTAAAGAACGAAAATAAATATAGAGGTGGAACCACACAAATATCGTCGGCGGAATACGACGAACAAGCTCTTGAATGGGGGCTGACAACTGTAAAGGGACCAAGAGGAGGTCGCAAGCACTCACCTCTTATTGTACAGAAAAATACTCGGCACAGATTCCTTGGTGTGGTGTTTTGTCTAATTAAGAACGATATCATACAAGACGAAACAGCAAAAGAGACAAATCAGCTGGACGCTGCGGAGTAATGGTCAAAAGAACAATCGAAGTTAACTTACCTATTACAATTCGCGGTTGTCTTGCTATTATAAAGCTTCCCCTTGAAGTAACCGGTCGTGCTTCGTCGGAACTGAGGCAGCAACATGTCAGCTTCATTGTCCCAATTATATGCGAATAAAATCAATCAGAAGAACAAAAAAAACCAGATCGATTATAGGAAAAGAAGGATCTCAAAAAACACCGTGCGCCCTCGTATACAAGGCGCTGGTAACTGAAATGCGGCTTGATGCCCATGGATCTCTGTTACGAGAATATAACGTACAGATCGTGGAACGTCACGGGTATAGCACAAAGAGCCACAGACGCAACAGGAAAATGAAACGGGAATGTAGCCTATAATGATAAGAAGATAGGAAGGAGAAGCTCAAGATAAAAAAAAAAAAGACGGAAGGTGTACATCGAGATCAATTCTGCACGTACGTGCTATTGATGGCTAAGGGAGTATGCGCGCGGTAAAGTGATTAGCCAGGCTACAGACTAGCCAGTACCAGCGTGACTGATCCTGTTCCCGTCATAACCTGCTTTTGACCCGAAAGCTCTCAAAAAATCAACTGCCGCCGAACGATACTTCAAAAGTCATGCGCTCCAGATTCAACACCGAGACTATCACAGTAAGAACCAGCGCCCGGCCTCCAAGCCAAAGACCTGGAGGATAACGGATCTGTGGTACTATATGCACTGAATGACTGACTCCCTTTCAAAACAAAGGATATACCGGACACAGGCACTCGCCTCGGCAAGGTCCATCAGTCTCCACCTCCTCCACTCCAAATATAGCATCGTGAAAAGCATCCGGATTTCTTGGGATGACTAGAACAACGATATATGGAAAAAATCGTGGATGGCAAAGACGAGACCGAAGAAAGACGGCTCAATTAAACGAACGTGCAGAGTATAGGAAAGGAGAAACTTCTCAGCTTATTGCTGAAGACTATATTATAGCGAACGAATTACGCCAGTATTGGATGATCGGGAGGTGATGGATATCATCCACGCCCACGTTCATATCACCGAAACAAGAAAATAGCGCTGAAAAATTGAAAGTAGACCTGAAAAAAGCTGATTGCCAGTCTTGCTGGACCTAACCGTGGCCCTAGCCTTCATCGGTCAGACCATGATGGCATCGCCATCCAAGCGCTGGTTCCCAGTTACAGCTGAGCACTAAGCTTCTCTACAACAAACACGCGTCCATGCGTCTTGCCATAGCGGAGATGATGTTAACATTCTCTCAGCTGGCCTCGACGTGGATCTGCACGCTTGGACCACTTTCATACCATCGAAACAAACAAAGCGCGAGAAATGCGTGCAGATAGAGATGGATGACCTGTACTCACGATCGAGATATACGAGGCTCCGAAAACCTCGCACACCGGTCAAAACGTTTACTTCAAGTTTCCGTATACAACAAATGATGTCTGGTACGCTGTTAGCATGCGGTGCACTTCCAATTAGACAATAAGCAGCATCATTCACGTACTGCTCTCTGTTGCCAGGTCCGGATGACGATCTTCGCAGGTCACAGATACGATGTACACAATTTTCTTTATGCAGAACGTAGTACAACTAGGTAGTCGATGTCGATCAGTTACAGTCTTTACAAAGATATACAGGAATAAGGGTAGATAAAACAAAGAGAACACCACGAGATAGTCGCCGGCTCTCGAGGTTTAAATCCATAAGAGGCCGCTAGACAATTCACCCGTCCTGTCCTTTTTGTTTTGCAGCTCTCTATCGGCAACTTCTTGCTACACGCCAAACAACAATGCTTTCTCTTCCAGCTCAGCATGTCGGCCGGCTAGTAAGCGCCCGCAACAGTATAATGGAGGTCAGGTCTTAGGCTTGAGCGCTGCCGCCCAAACCAAAGACGTGAAGGGGCCGATAAAGGAAACGAACGGCGAAGGATGGGTTGAAATCCATGCTTTTGCTTTCCATAACATAAAAGGAGGGATGGGCGGAAGGGATAGGAGAGAAGAGGATATAAAAGGGAGGATAAAAACCCCCAAAGCATCCAGCTGGAAAAAGCTTTGCACGGATGTCTTGGAGAATACCCCATGATAACAGAATAATAATTCTCAGATTACGGTATCTATCTCAACGATATGGCCGTAATACTTGGCGTAGAAATGGCATCCCGATGATGAGTGACGCCAGCCTTCCTCGAGTTCCTGCCAATGCCATAACAATCGGCAAACAGAAAAACCAGCAAACACAATCCACATGTCATAACACAGTCAAAGGAATGGATAAATAGAGCCTTGAATTACGTACCTGACTTCTTCACCAATTAAGATATTCGCACCGCTAATCTTCGCTCACAATATCGACAAATGCCTGATAAGTTGGGGATCAGGGAGACAAGGGAATGGTATGGGAATGTTGGGAGGAGAATAGAGAACAGATGCGACCAGCGACAAATACGAGGTCGTAGAAGCTTGGATGGGAGGTTACCGCTTGTGTAAGACAGCCGAATTGGGGATCTCGTCACTATCTGAAGGTGATGGATGACGGATATTGTAAATTGGTGTTGATGACTTGGATCCTTGAAATGAGTCGCTCTAGGCCGAACTCGACGCGGTGCTGATAAAAGGCGGATAAGAATGAAAGGGGGACCGGATGTATGGTCTGCCAAGTGTGGCGTCTAGTATATAAATCCACAGAATGGCAAATGTCAGGCCAGATGATGATGATTATGAGATACGTTGTATATAGGAGATTAAGCTGCAAAATTAATTACAACTGTGAGAAATGGGATTATCGAAATAGAAGAGTGATTTATTGGGGTATGCCGTTGCCTGCCGATGCGCTGGAATGCTGGAACGAAACGAACGTCCTGATTACGACACTTGAGCACTAAGATGAAGCTAGATTTCCCATTTTCTCCGTCGCCGTAGGGTATCGGCCCAAAAGGGTGGAGGGTCGAATATGGAGGTACCAATTTCAGGGGCGGATAAGTCTGGCAACCAGCATCCTAATACATCAGATATCAAAGCAGGAACTAGTACAACAAGCTAGGCAGAATGTATGGTTTAACGCAACAGGCAGAGAGATAACCAAGCATCATGCTACCATCCATTGCAAATTTTGCTCGTCATCATGGCTTACATAGGGAGCTAAGCCATAATCAGTCTTCTTTCTGTCTACTAACTCCTGCCCCTCAGTCACCTGCTGTTGGTTTCCCTCCTTCCCCACCATGATCATCCTTGGCTTTTCACAGCCGGCTCAAGAAGCAATCAGCGACTGGCCGCGTATTATTAGTATCCACCTTCAAAACAACAATTCTCGACAGTTTCGGTGTTCCATGCGTGTTCCGCTGTCCCGTCCAACGCTGCACCTAACGGCCAGACTATCTACTTTTACCACTTCACTGTTTTCATCCCTTTTTAATCAGCTTCGGGCCCACCTGCCCATCCCACTCCACTCCACTCCGCCCCCGCTCCGCATTTCAGGTCCCATTGATTTTAGGGCTCTATAGAACGCCCGCCCTGAGTAGCAGACCCTTTCTCATTTATCTCCACCGTTCCTGACTGCTTCGCTGGTGTTCCTCTTACTCCTTTTTCGAGATTCGTGATTTTTGTGGTCAGAGCTGGGCGCACAGTTACGTTCCTGACTCCTGAGCCCTTGTTCGTCTTTCATCATGGACAATGGCATACTGGCACCTTGCACCTGACCGCTTATCGACTATGCTTTGTTTTTTCATACTTGGGCTCGCAGTCAAGAAAAGGAGTATTTTCCAAGTGCATCGAAACTTGTAAAAGCTGCTGCCATTGAATCGAAAATGATTACTAATAATAGTTGACAGAATCATGTACTACGTACTACAGACTATGCATTTCTAGCTAGGTGGCCCTTGTTCGCTACATAGTACGCATACCACGTCTCTTACATGCAAACAACAGGAGATAGGGCGGCATAACAACGGCCTCGCCCAACACCGTCGCTTGATCGTCAACTGTACGCCATCGGGCGGTTTCGCGTTCCTTTCCATTCGCGTTTTTCTTCGTTAACCCACTTGTGTTTCTTTTTTTCGTTTCGTTTCCATTTTTTCTTGTTCTTTTCTTCCTTGGCCAGGCCGCATCCAGTCGTACTCCCTTTACTTTTCCTGACTGTATTACAACCCACGACTTGAATCGAACAACGGCTTATTGTGTCGCCATCATCGATCATCGCTTGTTGTGGGTTGTGGAAGTCGTCGGATATTGAGTGAAAGAAAGAGATCAAAAAGGTCCAGAAGTCCGCGAGATACTGTACAGTACAGTATGTATTTGTACCATGGTAGTTACTTCTAATGTGAAGAATTCTAATCTCTTCCTACCTCCTTCCTATCTCCTCTCTGCTCTTCGCTTCCTGCCTTCAGGATGCAGTCTTCTGGTTTATTAGTGGTCTTCGGAGTTTCTCCTGCTTATCCTCCCTCAGCCATTTGCTATGTATCTCGCTCTCGGGGATAAGCTTTCTACAAAGCATGATGCCGCATTCTACCATAGTATCTTGGCAAGACGATCAGTAGAAGAGTCCCAACATTAAGGAAGGATGCTGGTCGAAGGACGAAAGAAGTTGAAGGAAAGGGAGACAGACCGAATAGAGAGCACGCTGAATTGTATAAAGACCTCTCCATACCCTTTTAAAGATCTCCTATAGAAGGATCAATTTTCTTATGTATTAGATATATATCTCAATCTTTACTACATACGTTTACCGGTCTTACCTACACCACCGATTACCTGCCTCATCACCCCACCTTAGAGAGATCCAGCACTAAGGGCCGAGGATTGTCTATTCTCTATTCGAGTTCACCGAAGAAGACGTCCTGGGGCCCTAGATTGGGGATGGGAAAAACGGACGCCGGCAAGAGAGATGAAAGAAGATGCTCAGGGGAAAATGCCAAAAACCGCGGCGGGTGACACTACACTGTGGCTTAGTTGGCGACTGGGTGACAGACTCACAGGTACAACGAGTTACGATCCGCCGCTTGCTGCTTCATTATATTTTCTTTATTGCCAGTAGAACACTCCGAATTCGGGTTAAAGCTTCCGCCACCTATTCTTCCTTCTATCTCCTACCGTTTCTATCTGACTTACCACGATCTGTTACAGTACGACGCCATCATTCCTTGCTCCGTCCCCTACCGTCTGCCCATTTTTTGCACCCTTTTTTGTAACTTCAATGGCATCTCCGATTAACAGAAAAACCCCGATACGTATGTCGGAGCAACTTTTACAAAGGTAACGCAACAGCTTTGAATTACGCACTCGACAATCGACTCTTTCCTCTTACGCGATTATATCTCCACGTTCATTTATCATCTTGGAAGATTGATCGACGCACCACCAAATACCGTCTGCCAACCAAAGACCGCCCAGGAACATCGTGGTTTTAACGTTCTGTCCACGGCTGACAGCTTCGTAATTATACGACACTCGCAACAGCCTGTCCTTTATCAACTAGTAGTGGGGTACGAAATGGCAGTTACGGGGGTCTGACGCCACACACGCAGCACATTTCACGATTGGTAATAAGACTTAAAATTGTACCAGAAAATACAAGTTTGAACTTCATCGTCCATCGAGGTGGTGATGCCTTGTTGCTGAGTCGCGCCACGCTTTTTTATGGCTATACGTTTTAGTACAGTACTCAAGTGATAGATCTATGATAAAGTACTCGCCCACAAGATCTTCAACACATGAAGGCTTAATAATCCCTTTTCCCTCAAGGGCGGATTTGTAAGCATGTCGTCATGGGAAAGACAACGTGACATCCAAGCTCCAAAACATACGCAATACCTCATCACCTGCCTGCCCGTTCTTCTTCTTTGTACACAGCGAACGGTGATTTACACCAGCAATTGATTCAACAGCCGCAATTTATAAAAATGGTCACAGTCTGGATTACTTGCTTAGTATTGTATGCTCTCAGTCAATAATCGTACCAACAATCAAGGTTCAAGAGGCAAACCACGTGCCCAATAACCTAGTGGCAGGCGGCAAGCATGGTGCAGGATGATAATAATATACCTGTGATACAAGGAAATATGAAGCGCACTGGCAAGCAGCAAGGACCACAAGTGTCATCGTCATATGCAATTGCGGCGTTTAATACCGTGCAGGCATATATTAGTCTCTATGTTCTAAAGATGTTCTAATCGACGCTAACTAATTGCATGCTAAAGTGTACACTTGCCTTGTCCTTTTTTATCCTTGAACTATGAAGCCTAGATAGCCTTAATGACCGTGTCTCTTCTCCTCATACACTCTCCTTCCGCGGCTGTCGATCATCGACGTCATACCACCTGGAATCGTTCTTCTTGGAGCCTTTGTCCTCGTTGCTTACCCCTTTTGTTGCATTATTTTTGAAAACGAAAGCGCTCAAATGTAGCCACCAGGGGGCCTTCAAATTGTGAGTCATCGAGTAACGAGGTCTAACTTCATATTTTGGGGTCTCTCTGGTATTTCCGGCGGCAATGAATCCCATACGTGAGAATGCAATCAGTATCGCAGGCCGGGCACCACTTGTGCTGCCACGATCTTCTTGTGATGAAGTGCGAGGAGTGCCACCACAAATTTGAAGACGCAGTGCAGAGTACAACCTAAAATGTCGAACTGTTACAGTATTATCGGAAGCCGTAGTGTTGTTTCCTTCAAGGATATGAGCAACGCTACCGTAGCAAAGAGTCTGAGCTAGTTTCAAGGGGTGTTTCTATGCAGTTGCGTTTGTGGTTTGTGGAGAGTCTTGCGCGTGTGGCTTCGTTCTTCTATCCTTTCTTCGTACTGAATCTCTTCTTCTCAGACCTTTCGATACCATCCGGTGCCATGAATCACTCAACAGTAAAGGCCCATTATACACCCATGCGACACATTGGATTCGACGCCCGAAGGACAACTCATCAACTACCAGACCAACCGCACGCTGCACAACCACTTATCTCGACCGGCACGCACTTACACCTGTTGATCTAGGCTAAACCGTGTACAGGATTGTAGAGGGCATGGCAAATCCTCGCATCCCAGGCCTTTGTTTTCCTGTCATTTGCCCACATTTAACAATAAGGCATAGAGTGACTTTAAATTGTACCACGGCATTCAGCAGAAGATATTATGTCCTAACTTCGTTGTACGTGTGAGTTAAGTTTGTGTTTACAACATCTTTCGTTCGCTATGAGACCAAGTACTCTACCTAAGGTCTTTAGTAGCAAACTGGAGCCTGAAGGATGATTCGCATACAGATCGATGATGATGAGCGCTGTGTACAAATTACTATGGCCGATAACACATAACTGACCGTAACCGCTACTTTGAGTTATGAGGCATTGGCCGCTGGCGGTTTGCTAGTTTTGGTCATGAGAACCCCCTTCAATCTGAACTTGCTTGATCGACGATGATCGCTACTTGCTGGGAGTCAAAGAGCGCGCAGTGACGACGCCTGTTCATGCATGAGACGGAAGATCGATAAAACTTAAGACGGAGTTGCGGCAACAATGGTCTCTTCATTCTCTCGCACGTGACATTCCATACTTGGCATTTACGACAAAGGATGGAATGTCACATTACTTCGACTGACAGAGCAGATCAGGTTTTCATCCTCTCAGCCGTCAGCTTTCTCAACTCTCAACCTTGTTGCGTCTCCTCGGACGGGGTACGTAAATTGAACAATCTGATAAAAACGCCGATCTCTGATCTCTGATATGCGGCGATAACGTACAATCGCTTGTCTCCGTCTCCGTAGCCCATTCTTCGGTCGCGGGTCGGTCGCGGGTAGCCGCAGCAGGTCTTCTTTTTTCCTGATCCCTCGAGATCTTCGACGATCAACTAAGTCTTATGATGCGCGCATGCGATGCACTTGGCCAGATTAGGAAGCACGAGGCACGAAGCCGACGGCCATCATCTACCACATATTACAAGATGCAGCATGCTTCATGCTGTCTCGATCAGTGGTCATGAGGACTTACGGTTTGCCGGCAAAATAGATGAAGCCAAGAAAAGTGAAGAAGATGGGAGAACAACAGAAGACAGAAGGAGAGAGAAAAAAGACACGGCATGATCACAAGAGCAACAATCGGCGGCGATCAACCTTAGATTATTAACCAATAGAGACCAATAATGATGAATAATGAAGAGCTTAATGGAATAGGCGACCGTAGGTGGATCGCTCTATGCCGATGTGTTGCCGACATATACTTCTTCCCGAGTACCTCCGCGCTTATGACTACTGATGATTGACGATTGTTTGATGATTATCGACCGCTGATGATCGACCACAAATTACCGGCTGTACGTAGTATACCATAAACGGCTGTTCGTAGATCATCGATGAACAGGTTATCTATGGCCAATGATGTGAACGAAAGACCGAACAGGTGTGTAATAACGAAACACCTGGTGATGACAACTTAATGAGGAAGTCAACTCTCTTCATCACTTTTTTCATGTTTTCATTTCTCATTTTGTGCAGTATTAAAAAATGGACAAAGCATGAAGTCCGAAATTTAAAGAGCAGATAGCCATCATCATACTTGATTGTAACCGCAATCGCAGCTACGATCTTCGTTCAGCATTTAATAGCCCCCATGGAGCAGAAATTCAGTCTACTAGCGCCTTACTAACTCACACCCTCATCTTAACTCCATCCTTCCTACTTCTTTGAATTAGTACACATTCTCATTATTTGAGGACTGGTCTGCATTTTAATTCTCTTGAAAAAGGCTGGTGGACGTGAATAAGGACCCATGGACGAGGGCAAGAAAGAACACATGCTCGCGGGGAGGATGATATGACGTCTTGTACGTCAGACTGCTGTACATATATCATATATCATTTAACTTCCTATCGTTCAATCAACATCAGTGTGCATGAAGGTCATGTATATTACACGCCCAAATAGCAGAATATAATTACAGATTATGGCCAAGAATGTTACGCCTACAACAAGTTTTCCAAGACTATATTACTGAGTACATACAAGGAAGCGCATTGATGATTGATGACGATGAAAATGCCCACAGAGAAGGAGAAAAGACGAAGAAAGATGAAAGGAAAACAAAAGACGGGAAAGAAAAATGTCCAATTGTCAGACCACAGAATCGGGGAAGTTTAACCAGGAGAAGAACCAGAGCCAGAAGATGGACCACCGACAATACCCTCCCGAACCTCGACCACCTCCCCCATCCCATTGCCCTCCTTGTTCCCACCAGACCCAGCGAATAAGGTACCTAGGAAAGAATTCCTCACGGAACCACTCCTCCGCTTTCTCGCCTTGGGATAAGACTCCCTCTCCCAAATCGATTGGTGCTCGCCCGCCTCTTTTCGCTTGGCAGCAGCCGCAACGCCAGCAGAAGAGACAGGGCAGACCATCCTCTCGGGAACGAGGTCGCCGGAGACGTAGGGGTACTCTCTAATCCACAACTCCAGCATCCCCACTACTGTCCCCTGACCTGACATCTCTACCTCCTTACCCTTGATGCTCTCCTCCGGGGCCTTGCCCGCCGCCACGAGCATCGCCAAAGGGAGCTTCTTGCCAGGCTCGAGACACATACTGGCGTCCTCAAGCCGGTCAGGACCAGAGATGAGAGTGGGCGCGACGACGATGGCCAAGTTGAGGGCGTTCATCTTGGTGGAATCCTTGAATGCGGTCAGGCGATGGAGGATGTAAATCACGCAGTGGAGGATGACAATGTGGGAAGGGGGAAGGCGGGGGAAGAGGCGTTCCTTGATGCTAAATGGAGGTTTGGTTAGTGTATGAAGGCCCAAAGATAAACAAGAGATGACCTACTCGCCAGGCTCTACGATGGAACGGATCACGTCGTAGAGCTCGGATCGGAGGATGGGAGAAGCAAGCTCGGCAAGGAACTTGCAGAGAATCTTGGGGGGCAACAGAGGATCCGCGAGGGCCAGCTGGGACCAGGAGGGGTTTCCCTGATCTTCAAGAGGGAGAGCGAGTAAGGCGACAAGGGGCTCCAAGTGGCGTGACTAAAGCAAAGTCAGTGTTATAGGCTCTAACATACGATATGTAGAATGAAAAGCTTACGTGGGGAGCCCTCCTGAAGATCCCTTCGGTGGAAATGCCCGCACTCAAGATCACTTTACCCAAGGAGAGCAAAAGAGGAGGGACCTTACCACCGCATTCGTCCACCAAAGCAGTCAAGTCCCGCTTCCAGTAGCCTTCACTCGCAACGACCCTGCGGCGCTCAGCAGCGTCGTTGAAGCTAGTACGGGGGAGGCCGACGTAAGACGCCGCGGTACTAACCACTGAGGAAAGGGCCTGGAAACCCCAAAGGGAGGAACTCTGACTATTAGATGACCGCTTGAACATTGGTCTCGAGTCTTCTCCTAACGGGACTTGAGAAAGAGTGAGGGCGAACGAGAGGAGTTCGGGGTCGTCTTTGAGGGCTTGGGATTCGGCTTCGAGCACTGGGAGAGTGATGTCGATGCCTTTGAGTGTGACCCCGTGCTCGTAGTAGAGCGCCAACAGGGACGGGACAGGGTAGAGTTTGGAATAGGATTTGGGCGAGAGCAGAGGTACTATAAATGGGAGGAGAGCTAGGTGATAATTTTAGCGAAGTACTTAACAAGAGGTGAAATGAGGAGCGGAGCCATATCCCACAAGCTTTAACTTGATGAAAGTTGCTTCGGATTGGGGACAAATGAAGTAGGGGGTAGCGGAAATATCAACTTACAGCGAGTGAAATAGGATGGATGGACAATGTACTATATGAACACAAATCAATCAGGGCTACGCAGAACAAGCCAGATTACGAACAAAGCGTTTGACATTCTTTCGGTACCTGGGGCAAAAGTTAACTAACGGCGAGGATTCAACGGCCTTTTATACTTACTTGTGGGGGAGACGCTTCCACTTCCAGATCCACCATGCTACTCCAGGCAGCTTACGTGCTTCTGCCTTGTGTTTGACATCGAATGCCATCTTTCCTCCGAGCAATCCTTCCGCCGACAGGATAATCAAAACGTATCCGCCCTCGCCCTCTTCGCCAACCCAAGGCTCCAGTCTCCGCAGCACGATTTGGAAAAGCTCGTCATTGCTGAGGGTTGGCGGGGCAGAAGGGACATGGGCAAGGGAGACTATCAAAATGTTGTGTGGGACCGGTGGAGGATGGACGGTGAGTGTCGGATAGAGAATGGATGAGGTGTCAACGGACTGAGTGCGATGTAGGCTCTTGGTCCTGGATCCAGTGGAAAGGGCGGAATCGACACTTGCTCGACGGGACGAACGAGAGGAACCATCATCTTTGGGCCCGGACTCACTGGTCCAAAGAGCACCAAGGCTTCTGCGCCAAACCTCCTTACCACCTCTTGCGACGAGACCCATTATGCTGGCAGTTTCTTTGTCGGTATTGCTGGACGAAAGGGGCGGTGCTGGTGGCGGCTGTTGGGACGGATTCGCAAGGGTTGGACGATGGAGAACGGTGGCTGGGGTATTTATAGGTGAGGTTGATGGGGCATTGGCCTGGTCCATGGTCCGTAGCGGGGTTGAAATATACAGCTAGGTTAACTCGATCGCACTACTGCAGGTGACTCGGTCGATGATGATGGAGCGATTAATTAGTAGCTATCCAGACACAACAAAATGTATTGACGCGCATCAACAGGGCCCAGGCCCATTACGGCTATATTTTATTGAACCTTATTAATCTCCACCTCCCTGTGGAGACGCGTCAACATTTATAAACAAACAGATCTCCCACCACTGACGACGCCTCATTCCACATGAATTTGCTCCCGTCGTCTTTAATCTTTTGTGACGTGGCGTTCAGAGAATGTGGAGGCAACGATTGCGTGCTCAGGCTGAAAACTCTTCCGAAAAAAGTGTGTCCTTGTCTATCCGATCCCTGTCCCCTGCTGTCACATCTCGAAATGGTGGCGCGAAGTGAACCTTTATGCATTTCATCTCCATCCATACTCACATCTCTCCTGCTAAAATGGTTGCTCTCCCCAAGTCTATCCCTTCCCTCGCGCGTCTCGCCTCTACCTCTGCTGGCGGCAAGCACAAGGTCGTCGTTATCGGTGCCGGTACGTCGTGTTGCCCGTTTGGAAAGACCAATCATGCCAACTGATTCCGATGCAGGTGCCGCCGGTCTTTCCGCGGCCAATCAGGTGTACAACGCCTTCAAGGCTCAGGGCAAGACCCTCGCTGACGGCGACGTCGCTATCGTCGATGCCAACAGGAATCACGACTATCAGCCCGGATGGACTCTTGTCGGCTCTGGTCTTGCCAGCAAGGAGACTTACAGGCGTCCCGTTTCTTCCCTCATCGGCAATCAGTTTGCCCACATCCCTCAGAACGCTGCCGGCTTTGAGCCTGGAGCCAACCAGGTCGTCCTCGCGGACGGGAGCAAGATTGGCTATGACTACCTTATCGTCGGTGCTGGTCTCCAAATTAGTAGGTCTCTATAGTTCATGTTATGTTGCACTCAGGGTTAACTTGTGATACAGACTGGGACAACGTCAAGGGTCTTACTGCTGCTCTCGCGGACCCCTCCAACAGCAAGGTCTCCTCCATTTACTCCTACGAGACCGTCGACAAAACTTGGGACCTCATCCGTAACTTCAAGGGTGAGGGCGAAGCCATCTTCACCCAACCCTTCGGTGTGATCAAGTGTGCCGGTGCTCCCCAAAAAATCAACTACATGGCCGACTACTGGTGGAAGTCCCAAAACCAGAAATACCACTCTACCTTCATCACTGGTATGCCTACCATGTTCTCCGTGCCCCATTACTCCAAGGCTCTCGACGCTCTCCGACAGGAGAAGGGTATCGATGCCTTGTTTAACACTAACCTTGTTGAGGTCCGTCCCGAGAGCAAGACTGCTGTCTTTGAGGTCCTCGCTGGTGAGGAAAAGGGTAAAAAGATTGAGAAAGAATTTGGTCTCTTACATGCCGTCCCCCCTATGGGCCCTCTCAAGGCTATCAAGGAATCCCCCCTTGCCGATTCTGTCGGATGGGTCGACGTCGACCAGGGTACTCTTCAGCACAAGAAGTATGAAAATGTCTTCTCCCTCGGTGACTCTTCCTCTCTCCCTACCTCCAAGACTGCCGCCGCCATCACTGGCCAGTCCCCCGTCCTCACCCACAATCTCGTAGCCTTGATGGAGACTGGCAAAATCGGTGACGCCATCTATGACGGTTACACTTCCTGTCCTCTATTCACTGGCCGAGGATCTTTGCTCCTTGCCGAGTTCAAGTACGGTGCTGAGAGGAAGGAGACTTTCGGCAAGTTTGTTGACCAGTCTGTTCCTAACCGGTAAGTCCAAATCCAATTCTACCATATGGTATATTCTTGAATCAATACTTATTGCCTTTTTATAGATTCTTCTATCATCTCACCAAGGACGTCATTCCCCGAGCTTACTTCTCCAAAATGCTCAAGGGCGAGTGGTACGGTCCCCGATCTATCTTCCCCCCTCAGTACCTCCCTCAATCTCAGTAAACAACCCGCCTCTCTTCCTTCCCTCATATCCTTCTTACCGTTACTTCTATATAAACCATCCATACCGTCTGAGGGTGGATCTAAAATGTTTTTATAAAAACGCTCAAAAGCCAACTGAAGATGGCGTAAAACGTTGTACGATAGATACTTCAAGGATCAAAAATGGAAGATGGAAGGAAAGTGAGACGGATGTGATAGATTTTAGAAGGCGTGGTATAGACAATCGTGCAATCGTGCCGATGCATGCTTTTCTTTTTCTTGTTGCTCGTTCCGACTCGTTTCTCTTGCACTCACTGCATTTTTCCTCTGATCAAGGTTCATTCAACAGCGGATATACTAATATATCAATAAACGATAAACGTTCGATTTCGCCTACTCGGACGTTTCAACCAAAATGGAGGAAAAGAGCACATGGCCACCTGGAAGAGAAAGGCTTCCGATTTTTCAAAACAGACTCCATGGTTCCCAACCAGGAAAGGACGTATGGAGCGAACAAGGGATCGTCTCTGTCTCCATAAGAAAGTGTAGGTGACTATCCATGAAAAGAAGGGTTAGTCCCCAGATTATTTAGATGAACAAAAAGAAATGAACAAACGTTTTGAATAGATTGGTGCCAACGTGCAGTGAAAGGCGTTCGGAGATTGAAAAATGAGAAGAGAGAAGGATATATATCAGAGAAGAGATCTCTTGACTGGATCTCAAAGGATCGGCCCAGTTATGAAAATCGCCGGTGAGCAGACCTGATCTTTGAAGATGTCTTGGGTCTTCCATTGCAAAGCTGGAAATTGGACGTATATAAGCATCACAAAGTTCGCACATGGGCGTCCGCACATCTAGAATCAGCGAGATACATACTCTTGGCAGCAAGAGTTTCGGCCTACACCAATTGAGATATTTCGATTTACCACTACTAGCGCGTTATCACTACTCATTCATAAAATCCAACGCATTGCTCTGTTTCGCACCTGCTTGTCGGCAAGATGTTGCTCTACTTCGTTCGACATGGCAAAACCAGCCTGTACGTTACGTTTATAATTCTCCTTCTCGTATAAGCACGACCATTTGTGTGTGATGTATGCCTGCCGGTACCGGTGATGCTGACTTGAAGATCCTGACGAGGGTTGCAAAAGCAACAATTCCAATCTTGTGCAAGGCACCATTAACTCCCCTCTCTCACCTGAAGGGTACGTCCAAGCCCAGAAGCTGGCTGAACATCTCCGTCTGGTACCCTTCACCGAAGCTTGGTCTAGTCCATTGACTAGGGCTCAAGAGGTCTGTCCATTCTGTTGTTTCTTCTTTCTCTCACCCCTGCCTTCATCCTCCTCATCTGCCATTCTTTCACCGATCTTCGGCCCATCAGATCGAGTGTTAAAGCTGGAAAATATCTAAGCTGATCTTGTTCCTGCGGGACTTCCTACTTTAGACAGCAAAGGTGATTTTGTCCCAACAGCCTAGTAGGAAAGCCCAACTGCATGTTGATAACCGTCTGAACGCAAGGTGCATGGGGACAGCAGAAGGTAAGCGTTGGGATGAAGTCAAGGATGATCTGCAAGCTCATAAAGCTGAGGACGGCGATGTGTAAGTCTTTACTCTGTTCCTGATTAATTCTTCCTCAGTTTCCTGGTTGCTCATTCTTCCGATAATAATAATAGTGTGAAAGCTAGACTGCACGAATGGTTGGCTGAGCTTGTCAACACTCATGCACCTTCCATCTCCGTTCCTTGTTCATGTACTTCCCCTCTTTCTCCCCTCCTGCCGCTATCACCCACTTCGCCTCTATCCCTCACCTCCCCAACTGGCAATCTCAACCCTTTTGATCTTATCCGTGCCCTCCCTCGCCCTGGTTTCTCCAGACGCCCATCCTCGAGATCCTCTTCCGTCGCTACCGGCCTGGGAGGTGGCTCAGGTTCGGGGGTGATATTAGTGCTTACCCATCAAGAATGTTTAGAGAAGCTCGCTGAAATGCTTAACCGGGACGAGTCCGTGGTTGAGAAAGGCGAAAGTGAAAATAAGGCTAAGACGGTGCCGTTGAGTATGTATGTGTCGGAAGGGATCGATTTAAAAATGAGTCCCGTGGGAAATACGAGCGTGGCGATTTTAAGAGTCTGGTGGGAGCATATCGAGAGTGGTGTTGAGATAAGCAGTGTATTGAAAGCCAGGGGACGCTTGGAGGCATGGGGAATGGAAGACCATTTGGATTGAAATTGTGTCTCGTCGTCTCACATACTGTACCAGGTATGAATGAGCGTCTCTTTTTCTGATACGCTGGTGCTGAGTCAGATCGTCTCAATGATTCAAGTTAGAAATGGTACTTCGGCAGAATAGACAATTTTTAAGGAGCTTTGACGATACGAGACGCGAATGGTGCAATATGGATACATGCCCTATACAACAATTTAAACTAGAGTTTACAGATCTAACCACGTTATATCAGCACGCTAGCCCTTTTCTAATGCCAAATCATGGCTGAGCTCGGGACTCACAATAATCCGGAGCTTTGAGGTTGACTCCATGTTCACCAAGAGCAAGGCTGAGATCGTCCATCGTCAGAACGACTCTGTTCCTGTCCTGTTTAGACGTAAAATAATCAACGAGAATGCTCTTAATAAAGGAATTACAAAACGTACAACACCGGCGGCAGGTCTACCTCTACCAGCCGTCGCACCATTGACTCTCAGTTTTGAGAAGTGAAATGCATCCCTTGAAAGGTCTGAGATGAACTTTTGAGCAACAAGAGATAAGAGCCGCTTTCTATGAACCGTCAAGCGGGTCGTTAGTGAAGAGTTAACACACAGAATCCATGAATCGCTGCTTGAGCTGAAGAAAATCAAAAACATACAGCCTGGGGTCGGAGCAGTCGAATCCTGACCGTTGTAAGAAGTACTCAGTGACCTCTTCCGGGATCTATAGAGACCGTCAGTGCCAAAACATTTTATGGTGAGTAGAAATAAACGAACAAGAGGCTTATACCCATCTAACATAACCAACAATTCCGCCAAGCTTCGATCACGACGAGCAATCTCCTCCTCCCTACGCGCTGCCCAAAAAGTATCTTGGTTTGAAGGCTGCGGTTCCGTTTGGGTAGCAGCTGGGGCCGAAGCCGATGCATTGCCTGCCAGTCCAGGTGCGGGGCCAGAAGACGAGATCGGGACAGATGTGTTGGATTGGGCATTGGGGACGGAGGCGGCAATAGAAGCAGATGTAATAGCTGCTAGTGTGCCTGGTGCACTTACACTAGGTACTGGAACCGATGTGGATGTTGATGCAGGAGTTGCAGCGCCATCAACGTTACCAGAGATAGGGGGAGGAGCTGGTGACCTTGTTGATCCGCTGAGAACAGACTGAGAAGGTATTGATGCAGAAGCCGGCGCGGACACTCCGACAGCACTAGTGACAGGTGTGGATACTGAAGAAGATGCTGACACAGGCGTAAAAGACATAGGCTGATTTTGGCTAGGAGCTGCTTGTTGCTGGGATTGAACTTGCTGTTGCTGGACTTGAGGAGGAGTAGGTGCGTTGGCAGTCGACGAGAAATTCGACATCTTGACTTATCTTTGATTGGGATAGATAGAAATAGAGATCAAGACTGGATGATTATGTCGACTGAGGTTTTAGGAGTTGCGAATGAACGAAAGAACGAACAAAGCCAGGACCGGCCAACACTAATTTAGGCGCGCCAACCTTCAGCCCTTAGGCCACATGCCTATTAGACCTTCTGAGTGTCTGTTTCTTAGTCTTGGTTGTCTGCCGCCATTGTTATGGCACTTCACATGCACTGCATTTCATGTTCTGGCAGATATTCTTCTACCAATATTATTCTAAACTACAGCGCAAGGCTGTCTATTACCTCAATGTATAGTCTGAATGACAATACAAGCTGGTCAATAATCACTTGTTTGTACAGGTGAAGAAGACTCACGTACATTACCAACAACAAAAAGCACCCATCATCATGAACGGCGATTACCGTGCCGAGTATTCATCAGGCACATCCTATTAGCGAAGCCGAACCAAAGTCGTTTTGTCGTAATTGTCTTTTGCTTCGTTTGCCTTCTGTTTTGTTTGATCTGGAACCTACACGAATCCCCTCCTCAATAACCTTCTAGGTTCTTTGGACATGGACCCCTTACTATCGTTACCACCAGCTCTTTCATCCGGGCTTCCCTTGAGCACTGCCCACGCCCTGTCTTTCCTCTTCACAACATCCTACGTTGGCTCGCTCTACATCTCGCAGCATCTTTTCGGGGCATCTACTCTAAACCCTCGGAAAGCTCCACTACCTAATAAGGTTCACGCGCAGACAGAACCTCTACCTCCTATTTCAGCCACAGATGCTGATGGCCTGGGAGTCGAACATGATCTCGGTCCAGAGCTTGGGAGTCGGGACCACCCCATTACTATCAAACGTCGAATGGAAGCTGTTGCCTCCTCCACCCTTCTGAGCGTCGGTGGGGTGTACTATGTAGTGAAGCAGCTTGGTAATTATAGCTGGAAAGAAGCAATTAGCCCTACTATGGCTTTGTTGGGAGTTCCCACAGGTTTCGGCGTGCCATCTCGAGCCCTGCCGTATCTATTGACTCCAGGATTGATGATAGGACCTCTGTATGCCATGCGCTTAACTGGAGAAATGCCAATAATTGGATGGAGGAGAGATGGAGAGACTCTATGGTCTGCTCTGAAAAGAGAATTTGGCTTGGTAGAAGTGAGGAATTACATCGTTGTAAGAGCTACGGTCTATCTTGCGGGCTAAACATTACTAAGCAATTGGGTAGGGCCCTCTGACAGAGGAAGTGGTATTTAGATCTACCATATTAGCTGTGTCGCTTCTAGGTCGACTTTCCTTGAAATCCTTGGTCTTCGGTACCCCTATGTGGTTTGGCATAGGTACGTCAAATAGCTGTCTAGGGTTCCTTATGTCCATGGATATTGACCTCTTCAGGGTAGCTCACGCCCATCACGGATTCGAAATGTACAAGAAGAATGGAAGGAATGGAGCAGCCGCGTTACAGGCCATCTTGACTACTCGTAAGTCTTCTGTCAAAACCTTTTCGCATACTTCACTGATAGGAGGCTACGACAGTGTTCCAGCTCACATATACCACCCTATTTGGCTGGTTCGCCTCTTATCTCTACCTTCGCACAGGTTGGTATTATTTTGAAGCTACGCAAAGGATGAAGGCACCTCTCTGACATATCTGAGTAAAGGATCTGTCTTTCCCCCATTGTCGGCACACATCTACTGCAACCTGATGGGTATTTATCTTCCTACTACCGCTATCAAGCGTTATCCGAGGAGGAAAGCATGTCAGTAATAGTTCCTATGCTTGACCACTTTTGGATCAACAACTAATAGCATCATCGTGGTTAGTGATCTGGGGAACGTACTTGGCGGGAATCGTAGGGTTCTATTTTGGCGTCAAGATCTTGTAAGGTTACAATGCTTTGTATCAACGTATGTCATCAGCCGAAAAGGAGATTCATGTGTATTTATCATATTGGGAAAACGAAGCACTCAGTTTAACTTACACCTGGGCCCTCTTCTATACCATTAGTGACTCAAATTAAATCACCCAGACTATTCGACACCTGCCGCCTTGAATGTCACTTTCCCACACTAAACGCCATTCTCTTTGCTTTTATAGTACGTAATATCCCAACTGACTCAGCAATTAACAAATGTGTCACCAAACTCAGGGGCAGAGGCGAAAGAGGATAGAAGGAAGTCGAGGAGCAGAAACTAACAGGCCCGATCGCCGTGTTTGTTGATGGTAATGACGTTTCAACGTATGGATTGAGAATGAGCTATCTAATCTTGATAGGCGGATAAACAGCCAGCCAGGACGGGGCATGTGTCTTGATCCGATGCTACACCGATGAAGCGGAAAGAAGATTAGGGCGGAGGAGGAGAGGAATAATTATTGTTTGCCATATTTCATACTCGTTCGGTCTCCAGCACATGCTAACGTTAAACTTTGAGCTTTGTAGTCTTGCTTGCTTCCCGCAATTTCATGGAAGGTTTTTGATGGCCAACGCCGGACACCCAATTATGAATAAAAACGTATATATATATGGAGACGATTGTGACGGTGTGCTCGTTGTCCTTAGCCTTTTCCCTTCCTTCTCGCCACCGGCCCTTCCTCTTCTCGGCCTGTCACCTTTCCTTGACAAAAAACTCTTCACATTGGTATAATATACTACCTCTATACCATTAACTGATACCCAAACATCTCAAAGCCATCTTCTTACGTTTATTGAGGCAAGGTAATGAATCTTATTCCTATCCTATATCTTGACAGCTAATCGATATTCCGCGCCTTTAGCTGCAAAAGCGCGGAATCCATCGTTAATATGTCAAAATTAGTGAGCGAAAGTGACCTCCTACAAGCTCTCAAAGCTTTAGGCGATAGCAATGAGTTTGTCGCCCAAGGAGAGGAAGTGCTACATTCGTAAGCCCATCTTCTCATTGCTTAGGTCATATGAACTGACTTCCAGCCCATAAAGCTCTTCAAACCATTATCCAGAGGGGGCGACGACAGAACTTTCAAAAAACGGAGTCGCGTACATTCACGATAGCATCGTCATCGTTCATCCTCCCGTCTCGGACAACTCTGATACCCCAATCCAGGTGAATCTCGGCACACAAAACTTGGAAACTTCTACGCTCCAACATATTTCGCCCATACATATTTCGGAGCCTCTCCAGGAATCAGTTCTTGCTGGAATCCATAATGACGTCCCCCATCGGCAAGAAGAAGTAAGTAATCTACCTCCACCGATGGTTTGTTCCGCATCCTTTTCGACAACAACAGCAACCACAACAGATCTAGTAAACACGGCGCGTCCGCAACAATGGGGGGTCAATGCTTTTGCATCGCATCCTAATTTCTTCTCGGTTGATTCTTCTTTCCCTTATCCACTTTCCGTGGAACAGCAACAGCAACGACCTTTTCAGCTAGTCTTTCACCCCATTCAGCCGCTTCAGCTACCTGGCTCAACTAACACGAGGGATCTTCCTGCATCTGATCCCCATAACAGGCACCAACCCCAACGGCCTTTCGAACTGGATCATCCTTGGCAACCGTCTCAGCCTCTTGTTACAGATGTTAGGAGCTATCCACCCCAATTTCCTTCATTGTCAACTTCGGGACAGTTAGTCAAGCAACAGGAACCTTCTATTACTTCAACTCATGGGCGTTTCGCTACCACCACAGGTATCCCTGACCGATCAACCGACTTTATGGACACTCTCGATAGCAAGCATCAGTATCCAAGCCATCCAGTAAACCCTAGGTTGATGGCTTTCCCCACTACGAATGATGTTTCCCCGCCATATCAATCTGGCTCTGATCTTCAACAGGACGTCAAATCGAATCAGCTCTCTGCGAGGCCTAATAAAACCCCTGGGTTCAATTGGGCTAAGAACCGTGTCTCCTCGGATGTCACCAAGCCAAGCAGCTCTAGGTACATTCTATTTGGAGCCTTAGGAAGTCCTGGTTCCCATGTCATGCGTAAGTCAGATAATCAAGACGTGGAATCCGACCGCTGACAATAATGGAAGCTCAAACAGAGCGTGAGACACGTGAAGAGCCTCAGCGCCGTCAGCATGCCTGTAATTGTTGCCGAGCGGCAAAGAACAAGGTATGTTCCGGTATTATAACCACATGAATACTGTACAGAATGCTTACCTGCATTGCTTTGAAGTGCGTTGGCGGCGGTAGACAGACGAACGAATCCTGCCGACGTTGTATCAGGAAGGGCAAGATCTGCGACTGGACGGCCAAACCCCGGAAGTACGGACGACAGAGGACACCACCATCGTGGGGGGATCCTTAATACCCAGTTCATACTTGAAAATGCACTGGACATTCGTTTTTGGCATTTTCAGAGCAGTGAATTTTACAACCCAAAGGACAATTTAGTAGTCGGAATTCACCGACATGTCCATATGCATTAATTAGTAAAGTTCTTACTTGTAATCGTTTACTAGTAAAATCCTGATGCAATTTTGAGTTTTTCAACGGGGAGTACTTAACGGTAAAGCGGATGGTATCTGATTCCATTGTTCAGATTTCAACGCCCACACTGAATAAGATTCAGGTTCAGGTATCCGGGCGAACAATAGCGGTGATGGGTAGTTCTTAGTCGTGCCAAGATTAACGGATTCATGTCTCATGAGCTCATACTGCAGTTCAATCCCGCGAAACCAGACAGTGCCTTTTCGCGCTCTATCTGTCCTTCGATGAACTTCTGCAGATATCCAAGCTGTTGAATCGACAATAGATACTGTATTTGTTCGTCCCAAGCCATCGAGGAGTGGCTTAATTCTCTTCTTGCCAACTGTTTTCGCGCAATGTGTAGCAATTCTCCGGTGACAGTGCCCGAGGAATTGCGCGTAGATCCTTGAAATTGCCCAAGGTAGACAAAAATATTATCCCGCGTTCGTTCAAGCCCATCATCGCAAATGAATAGCAGTGCAGTCTTTTCTATCCCATATACTCAGCTCGTCCATTGGTCGTCTTCAATTCAAAACGTCAGTATCCATTACACAGCCCATTACGACAATATCATCCGCCAACTCATAAGTGCGAGAGATCCAAGTGCATGCCCTGATCCATGCTCGTTGCCATCGTACAAATACTCCCTGCTAGTCCGATCTAAAATACGCTTAGACGACGGTACCGGCGTTAGAGGCGATACGGGGCCAGAGGTCGGCACACTCCTTAGCGACACTGTAACGCTAATTAGTACAATGCAGGCCACTAATGGCATGGCTTTTACTTACGGTCCGTTGATGGCAGAACCCTTCATCTCACCCTTGGCGTTGACAATGACACCGGCGTTGTCCTCAAAGTAGAGGAAGATACCATCCCTTCTCCTCCAGGGCTTCCTCTGTCGACAGATAACAGCGGGCATGACTAAATAAATTTATCAGGACGGGTCGATTCTGGGGAAACAAAGATATACGTACCCTTCTTACGAAGCTCAGGCTTACCCTTCTTGACGGAAGCCATAACCATGTCACCGGCAGCGGCAGCAGGGAGTCGGTTAAGTCGGGCACCAAAGCCAATAACGGAGATAACGTAGAGGTCTGCAACCATCAATCAGCCCATGTTCCTCAACTGGGAAAATACCGCCAAATTTGATGAAACCCACTCTTGGCACCAGAGTTGTCAGCGCAGTTCATGACGGCACCGACGGGGAGACCGAGGGACATGCGGAACTTGGTACCGGCGGCAGCGGCTAGAAAGAAGTCAGTTTTGACCAATGGAGATGGATGCGCAACGACGGGCGACGGGCAGTCTAGTGTCAATAATTTGATGTGGATAATCGATATCGAATGGGCGATAGCCGCGGTTGATAGTTGTGTGGCCCAACAGTCCCCATCCTACTCCTGATCCCAGCGAATGAATGACATGTTCTCACATCCTACGCCAATTCTCGAATTCCCCACACCACCCTTCCCCATTCATTTACTCCCTCGTCGAAAGTGTCGAATATCCAGCATTGTTGCTAAGACTGCCCATCGCCGTATAATCGTTTGCCTGTTGGATTTATTACTCACACTTGATGGACATTTTTGCTGTTTGGGAGGTTTTTGAGGGTTGAAGGAAAGACTTTCAAGGTTTTCGTTGCTTTTGCTAAGCCAGAGACTTACGGACGTCGGAGTTTCACGGAATTTAGCCTGTCCGCCAAATCCAAGGTGAAAGTGGCGCTTTTGGGATTTTACTTGCCAGACGCGGGAACACATTTTGATCCCGCCATCTTTGGGAAATAGGCACGCCAACTCCTCAAGGTACAGTTTGTCATATCAATTCTGTCGCGACGCGTAAAAGAATAAAGAAGATCCTTCAAAGATGATATGAATCGCGTCGGCGGCAAGAATTGTCATTTTTATCTGATAGAGGAAAGAAATCTTCCATATCTCTCTAAACTTGGCCTGTGGATCATTGTACAGGTGAATATTTTACCCATGTCTACTGTGACACCATCACTCGCCAATTCTACCGCCGCCTCTTCTCCAATGCCCCAATCTCCGGCAACACGAAGCGCGTCACCCTCAAAGGAGGATGTCAAAATCGTTTCTAGCAGCGAGCGCGATGCCGCTGCCAATGGCGCGGATGTTGACGGTCAGGAAAGGACTGCAGACCCTAAAAAGGTGGTTGAAGAACTGAAAGAAGAAGGGCAACATGATCCCGAGGTGAGTGGACATCAACGAGACACAATGCAATGCACTTTGTGTAGCGTGTTTATTTGGTTCGAGAGTTGGTTGTACGAAACTGACGCCGAACATTCCTTTGTTTCTCTCGATGCTGTTATATTGCAACCTCTTGCTCTGTCTTTAATGAACTCCATTATCTACTCTCTCCAATTACTCCGCATCATAATGCTCTACACACCAATCGTCCATGATGACATCGACTCTACTCATCAGGCTGCAGCTCGAGCTGCTCGTCTGAACTTCTTACTTGACAAGTCTACGATCTACGCAAAGATCATTGGCGATCGCATGGCCCGCCAGCAGATCGAGAAGCGAAAAGCCGAAGCTCGAGCAGAAGTTAGGAAAGCCAATAAAGAAAAGAAGGAAGCAGAAGCAAAGGAGGTTAAGAGAGAAGGCATGAGGGATAAAAGAAAACCTAAGGGAGTGGAGGTCGAAAGCAAGGACGAAGGTCGAGGCAAGAGAAAGAGGCAGAACGTTGGTGGGCGAGATGAGAAGAAGGCTAAAGTGGACAAGGATGAGGTGGATATCTTGATCAGACCGTTGTAATGTAGGCTGACTTGATCTTTCAGGTGGATGCCGACGAGCGACTACCTGTGCAGGTTTCGGAACAGATTCTAGGTGACCAGATTGAACGTGATGGTGACGAGGAAAGCGATGGAGACGTCCAGTACTCTTTCAAACAGCCGGAACTCGTTACCGGTGCCAAACTCAGAGATTACCAGCTTGCGGGCGTCCAGTGGATGATCAGTCTGTACGAGAATGGCCTCAACGGTATCCTTGCTGATGAAATGGGTCTCGGCAAGGTGAGTCAAAAGGTTCAATCGGTCACTCAATGTGCTTACAAGCTCGACAGACTCTGCAAACAATTTCTTTCCTTTCCCATTTGCGAAGTAAAGGCACATGGGGCCCATTCTTGATTGTCTGCCCTCTTTCTGTCTTGAACAACTGGATTATGGAATTTGAAAAGTTCACACCTAGTGTCCCTGTATGTTACATATTTCATCTACCATCAGCAATGCTGACTTGAGGAAAGGTCCTCATGTACCACGGCAATCCCGATCATCGCGCGGAACTTCGCGCAACTCGTCTACAAACTCCTACCGCATCTGATGCTGGCTCAACCAAGACTAAGGGACGTAAATCTAATGGCAAGGTGACCGGTAACAACACTTCAACGTTCCCTATCGTTATCACGACCTACGAGATTTGTATGAAGGATAAGCAGTTTTTGAGCGGTATTAAGTGGAAATTTATCGTCGTCGACGAAGGCCATAGATTGAAGAACCTGGATTGCAAGTATGTGTTATGTGGTATATTCTGACGAAGGTACTGACTCGGGGCTTAGGCTTATTCGCGAACTTAAGTCATATACGAGTGCCAATCGAATGATCCTTACAGGTACTCCTCTCCATGTTCGTTTGCCAATTTGAACCTTATCTGTACTAGATACTGATTTACGGATGTAGAACAATCTCGCCGAGCTTTGGTCTCTCCTTAACTTCATCCTTCCCGATATCTTTGACGACCTAGACTCGTTCCAGCAATGGTTCAACTTTGACGAGATGAATGAGGGACAAACGACTGAAGGTTTGCTCAACAAATCTAATGTCGTAGCATCTTTGCATGCCATTTTGAAGCCATTCTTGCTTCGACGTCTCAAGGTCGACGTCGAGAAAGAACTTCCCCCCAAAAAGGAATATCTCCTTTATGCTCCTCTTACTCAGACGCAAAAGGACATTTACCAGGCTATCGTCTCTGGTCAAATCCGGGAGTACCTTATCGACAAAGTTTCCTCCAGTGGATCAGGTTCAAACACCCCCAAGGAGGAGACCCCGGAGTTTGAAGCAATAGTTGAAGCAAACGATGGTAGAGGGCAGAGAAAGAAAAAGAAGGTTAACTATAAGATTGAAGAGAATGATAACAAGTATGTGAGGGATTTAGAAGAGGGCAGGATAAAGCCCGAGGATGGCCCGACTGGGGTGGAAGAAAAGAGCGCTGCTGAGGTGGGAAGGAAGTGGGCGTTGAAGCAAGCAAGTGAGTATATATTTGAGACGTCTATTTTTGATAGATTCTGATCAGAATGACAGCCAAGCACGTCAACAACATGCGCCTGCAGAATCTTGTTATGCAGCTCCGAAAGATTTCTTCCCATCCGTATCTCTTCGACTGGCCGAGTGACCCTGTCACGGGCGAATTAGTTGTTGACGATAACTTGGTCAATGCAAGTGGAAAGATGCTGCTGTTAAACAGGTTACTCGATGCCTTGTTCCAGAAGGATCATCGCGTACTGTTGTTTAGTCAATTCACTACCATGTTGGACGTAATCGTAAGTATCTTGAAGACTGAGAATGTATTTCAGGAGCTGAGCGTTTTTGCAGGAGGACTGGGCTACGGTGTACAAGGGCTGGAAGGTTTGTCGAATTGATGGTTCAACCCCTCAAGAGTCTCGTCGGGAACAGATGGACGAATTTAATGGTGGCAAAGACGATCCAGACGCCTGCAAGCTCTTTCTACTAAGCACAAGGGCCGGTGGTCTTGGCATTAACCTTGTCAGCGCCGACACTGTCATCTTCTTTGATCAAGACTGGAGTGAGTGTTCACCTTATCCAAAATATTCGCAGGCTTTACCCGTTTGTGGGCTGATGTTATGATTTTTGCAGACCCTCAAATGGACTTGCAAGCTCAAGATCGTGCTCACCGTATCGGTCAAACCAAGCCTGTTCTCGTTTTCCGACTCGTTTCCGCCCATACTATCGAAAGCAAAATCCTGGCCAAGGCTGGTAACAAGCGAAAGCTTGAAGCGCTTGTCATTTCGCAAGGAAAGTTCGGTCGAGTAGTAGATGAGAATGGAAGGGTGCTGTTAGGTAGAAAAAGCACCAAGAAGGCTGAGGCGAAGGAGAGCGTCACGGAAATGGCCAAGGCGTTGTTAGATTTAGAAGGCGAAGAGATTAATGTGGCGAGCAAGGACGACCAAATCATCAGGTATGTTGCTCATAACTCTCGTATCCGCCATAATTGTGTTATTCATTTGAAACGGACGCTAATAATGGTTATTTTTCGATGATAAAACTAGCGATGCTGACCTCGAAATCCTCCTCGATCGATCCCCCGCCGCATTCGCACGTCAGAAGGGTTGGTCCGCCGGACTGGGCAAGGCCGGTGCCCATGGCCGAGCAGAACAGCTCAAGAAGGGTGAAAAGACGACGTTTGAGGTGTTTGAGACTGCCAAGGATGACGGGCAGGGGTTGTCTGGGATGTTTGGGGGGGACGGTGATGCTGAATAGACGGGGAAAATGGAAACGGT
The DNA here is from genome assembly GCF_000149245.1 of Cryptococcus neoformans H99. Classification (NCBI taxonomy): domain Eukaryota; kingdom Fungi; phylum Basidiomycota; class Tremellomycetes; order Tremellales; family Cryptococcaceae; genus Cryptococcus; species Cryptococcus neoformans. The sequence continues at coordinate 1,417,551 of NC_026755.1, read as the reverse complement.
TGTAGACGGAAAGAGACAGACGATTTGATTTAACGCCTCAAAAGATCGTATACACGGTGTTAGAGTTGAAGATACGCGGCTGTTGATTGGCAAAGGAGAAAGGCATCCTCATCTTAATGATTGTAATGTTGTCTCGTTTTTTACGGAAAGCGCAAGAGCTTTCCATGTGCTTAGTTTGTAAACATAGATCAAGATCGTTTATGCAAATTGTTTTCTCGAAAGATAGGGTATTGGTACTTTGTCGAGTCTGGAATTCGACGGTGGCCTCTGCGTGCCTCGGCATACCCCATGATTCTCATTTCTTGCACATTTGGGGCTGCAGCGATTACCATCGTTCCCATAGTTTCGTGTGATTCTATATGCCGCGTGCATGTGTTTTAACAGATCTCTGGAACAGCTTGAGGTTGAAACAGGTCGACGGGTGGAAAGACGTGAGGCCTATGCTGGGAGTTTCAAGGGCAGACAGGTTGCATATCCGGAACATGACCTTGACCGATGGCGAGTGCTAAAAGAGCTATTGGATCATCCATCGGATATCCGTGTTTGGCTTGTCCTGTCTGGTCTACGTGGCGCTCGAAGCATTGAAGCATTGAACCTTGACCTAAAGAATGAAGATGGCAATAAAACGTTGAAACTCATAGTCCTTTTGCAAATACTTGTGAATGCGTTGAGGTGTGCATAATCATACAAAAACCCAAAAATCATGAATTCTCTATCCTTGTCGCTACACAGGAGTGAGTTCAATGCCATTATACCAATAAACGGAAAATCGGACGCACCTGCTTGTGCTTGGGATTCTTTGAACAGATGACATATATTCTTCCTTTCCTCCTGACAATTAAACACCCATCACAAAACTTCTTCACACTACTCCTCACTTTCATACCCCTGATCTGAGAAACTCCCCTGCCGACATTTGTTGCGTGAGACGCAAGAGTAGGTCGAGAGGCGAGATGGGTGAATAATGAAGGAATAGATGGTCGGAGAGTGGAGGCAAGGGGCGGGGGGGGACAGGTGGAGCAGAATCGTTGTGTAGGGTTGGAAGGGCCCGCCCTTGCGAGCTGTGGGATACGGCGAAGGAGGGAGAGCATTATGAGTGGTTTGTGGTGCCTGCGAATACGGTTTGTGTGGTTTCTAGACGGCCAAAGTCACAAAAGTCAGAGGAGATGGAAAGTGCCACACTCTCGGAGTTAGGTAAAATCCGGCCCTGGGGCAAAAGCGGTGATTCGATGTTGCTTTCTCCCCCTCCACCCCCCTCCACCTCCTTGCCTCCACTCTCCCCCTTCCCTTCTGTCTCTTTCCACCTCCACCATAGGCTCCGTACGCTGCTGACCCTCTTACACACATCTGCTGACAACGCCGCGCACTAACATTCCGTCATGGCAGCGCCCACACCTGCCACGGGCGAGAGTCCCATTGTGGCGAAATCGACACCGTCGACAATCAGTGGGCCACCCACCGTGACCTTGACAACGGGAGGAGGTGGCCGAGGAAGGGGCAAGGATGGCAAAGAGAAAGAGACGTTTGCGTGCACCTTTCCTGGTTGTGGCCAGGTATGTCGTCAAGGCTTTTCTGGTTGTGGCAAAGGCGGGCACTGACAGAGAAAAAGACTTATAGCCGTATGGAGTACTTGAAGAGGCATCAGAGAAAACGTTCGTCTTGCTCTCTTTCAGGCGTCAACACGAATATTGACTGCTTGAGCTAATATGTTTACCATAGACCAAGACGACAGACCTTTCCAATGCAAAGACTGTTCCAAAGCCTTTGCTCGAAGGTAAGCCTCGTCCTTTGGTTACGCCGTGAGGCCTATGAGGGTATCGTTCGCTCGTCTGGTGACCATTTGATGTGACCGCCTGTCGGTTACACAAGCCGCTATAAGATACGCAGCTATAAGGTCATTGCAGTTTAAGGATAAGGAAAATAACGTCAGAAGAGTTTCGACATTGTCGAACTTGACCTTTCTTCCTTTCGCCATCTGCCAACCTGGCGGGTTTTAAGGCTGGAAATGACAGACCAAACATGTATTTTTGGCCACTTCATTTTCTGATCTTGATCGTGGAGCGTCGAGTGAATCGGTGGCTACACATTGTCTGCGCCCTAAACCTCATAGATCTCTTGACTATCTTTTCATAACCTCAAAACATATGCTGACTCATCTCAGTGATGTTCTCCTTCGACACCGACGTCGATGCCATCCTACCCCTCCTCCCGTGGACCATTCCACTTCTCCGCCTGCATTAAACCGTATTTACAACGGTATGCCGGTCTCATCATCTCGCACAGACGCGCGCGAGGCATCGCCATCTCATCACCGATCCCGTAAACACCCCAGACAGAGTCATGGTGATGAAGAGCACGATCACTCCCGTGCTCGAATCGATCCCGCTCTGAGAGATGACTATGATGGATCGAATGAGGAAAGATATCGAGACAGGGGTTACGACAGTAACGGCGTGTATGGCCAGTACTACAATGCGTCAGCCAATGACGATCATCCCAATTACTCCTCTCATCTTATGCCCATGTTCAACCAGGATCAGTCATATCATAGCTTGAACGATCCCAACCATCTCGAAGATGCGTCTGTCCTCTTGAGCATGGCCTATCCTGGTGGGGTCCCTGGGAATGGCAGACAATCGCAAGAACAAAGAGATTTGCCGGAATGGGCTAGCAATCCCACAATCAACTTGATCATGGAGACTGCTGTTGCCAACCGCGAACGCGAAGATGCCAACAAGGCCCCTTCCAACGATAGCGGTACCGGTTCGAATCCATCCATTGAGGTCCAACCTCAAAATGCCGCTGTTTCCGCTGACGCTTCTGTTACGTCTGTCCCCGAGCAAATTGAAGTGTCGGCACCCGTCTCTTCTGCCCCTGAAGTCGCACCGTCGGGACAACAAGAGATTGATCCCAGGCTCCAGAATGGTTCTGCTTCGGAGTCCCCTTCTGCTACTGCTGAGGGTTTTCTCAACGCGATGAGCTGGTTGTCGGGAATGGACAGCCAGGGAGTGTTCAACAAGACGGGCAACTCGCCTGATATTTCTAACTGGGTAAGTTCGGCTTGATTTATTCGGAAATATAATGTGTTATATGCTGATAATCGTTTTGAAAGTCTCTTTTGCGATCACCCAAAAATACCCCATTTCCTATTTCTTCTTTATTCTCTCCTTCCGCTTATGGACTGCGAATTGACTCTGCCAATGGTTCTACCTCCAACAACAACAACCAGCAGGACCCCCCAAACGTGCTCCATATCCTCGAGCAGCTCGCGATGTATGAAGTTCCTCAAACAGCTGCCAATCCCAACCCTGAACGACCTCTTCTCCGTGTTCATCATGCCGAAATTGAAACTCTTGCTGGGGCAGAAATCGACAAAGGCAGCCGATTCTACATCCCGGCAGATCGGTTTAATGGATGTTACCAAATTCCACACTGGGCCCTCCCGCCTCTTCGCACACTCTCAATGATGGCTTGTCGTACTTTCCATACCGTCCTCAACCACTTTTCCTTTGTCCACCTCCCCACGTTCAGGCTTATTGACACCGCTGCTTGTCTGGCTTTTGCCATTTGCACTGTAGGCGGTATCAGGACGGGCAACTCATCCTTATCGGACCAATACCTCTGGCAACCTCCCACCGGCGACGGCCGACCCAGTCCTGGACGGTCCAAAGCCTTAGACGGCCCTGTTGTTCCCGACCAGAGCTGGGAGAGTTTGTACGAGGAGAATTGGTATCGTTGTAACGAGCCAGTCCGGGCTCAACTGGTGTCCAATGTGGCTAATTGGAAGAATGGACCGGTTGTGAGGAGCGAAAAGACGAACATGCTCGTCAAGTCATTTTCGCTCGCAAAAGGGGTTTTGATGACCGAGTATAATGTTGCGCTGTTACAGGCGTTGATCCTTTATCATGCTCCTAATTTTTTGAGTGAGGATGAAAGGGAACGGGCGTCCGCGAATATGTTCTTGGGTACTATTGTAAATGTGCGTTCTGATCTGCTTGCTTGATTGTATCGGTATGGACGAAAGAGGTCTAATGTGCTTGGCAGGTGACTCGTCAAATTGGATTCTTCACGCCCGAGAGCGACCACCACGCCCAAACGATTCGCATCCCCGAGGAACCATATACACCCAATGAGCTCGACCGATGCTGGCGTGATTGGATCCAGCTCGAAACCCGACGCCGAACAGCATACCTCGTCTACCAACTTGACACCATCTCCTCCCTCGAATCAAACATTCCTTGTATCCTTTCTTCGTCTGAAGTAGCGTACATCCCGCTTCCAGCACCTGATACGCTGTGGAAAGCCCCTACTGCCGAAGCATGGCTTAAAGCCGTAAAGAAGTATAGACCTATGACGATGGACGAAGCTATGCGTCGGACATTCTTCCTCCCCACTTACGGCGCCTTCGACAAGCTGCATCAAAAGGCTGATACGCAGTTTTACCATCTCCTCAACCAAAGTGATTATGGTCCTTTTGCTCGTATGGCTATGGTGATCACCCTTCTTCGAGGCGTTATTGACATCGGGGAAGGGAAGCGTGATAGAGGAGATTGGAGGGATTTAACGGATTTGTGGGTGGGGTGTTCGTGGTTGAGGCCCGGGAAGGTGATGCTCGCGCAGGATGGGACAGATTTGGGAGCGATAACGAGAGACAGTTTGAAGGATAGGTTCAGACAGGCTCTTCAAAAAGTAAGCGGGAACAGACATGATATGAATTTTGAGTACTAACGACTATTTTAGTGGAGAGAAGGATGGGACTTTGATAGTCTTTGTGCCTGTCCCACGACGGGTATTACTAAATGCCCCAACGGAATGGTCAGCCCTGAAAACAGTGGTTCGGAAGGATCTCCCAACTCCGATGAAAATGAGATACCCAAGGAAACTTTGAATTACTGTGAAGGCGAGTCACCATGGCTTTCGAACTACTCCGCTAAGCATGCTAATTTCCTTTATCTTGCAGATGGATTACCTATCTACTGGCTTGCTCAAGCCCTACTCAACATACTCTACGCCAATAACTGCCAATCTTCTGGTACGAACGTCTTCAGCGGTTTGCATTACGGTGATATGCTCAAGTCCGCGCGTACCTTCACGAGAACAGGCGAGGGTGTGCCTATAAAGATAAAAAATTTGAGCGCTTCACAAGCGAGGGACGGAAGCCACTGTAACTCCCATCCTGAAAATCCACTCTCCAACCAATTCACATCAGAACGCAAACAAAATAAACCTCCTACCCCAGCACCAACATCTTCCAACCCGCCTTCTGTAGGATCCACCAATTTTAACCCCTCTGAAGTTGAATTATCCGCCCTGAGCGCTGGCATGAACGAAGGTACCTTCGCAGGTATCTTGCAGGCTCTTACTGCTAATTCGGGAGGATTCGGGATGAATATCGGTTTGAATGTGGATGATTATCCAACTCAGTCTGGTTCTGGTTCTGGTCTTGGATCTGGGGCTGCGGGTGCCGGTAGTACGGCCGTCACTCCACCCAAAGCGAACGCCGATGCAAGCCATATCTCCAGTAGTAGCGAAGGCAATGGAAACATGGAGCTTACCGAGAACGATTTGGCGGGGCATCTTGGGTTCTTGATATGACCAGCAGCCCGCTTGGACCAAAGACGAGATGTGGTGAAGGAGACGAGTGTTAAGGTGTATTTTTTGTGAGATTTGCTTTCCTTTTGAGGTATTTTTGTGGATATGATTTAGAGACAGGGTGACCGTCGATGAACTGCGAAATACAACTGGTCCGAAAAGGCATAGATTGAGTGTTCTTGTAGTGATTTTCTGCTTGTTATGGTATATCGATTTGTTTACGCCTCAGAAGAAGATAGCTTCTACAATTGTCGGGTAGATTGTTCGTTGATTCTCAGCCCTTTTTCGCGTCTTTGCGAGGCATGGATGGGCAACATAATGTAATAGAGTGGTGCATTCGTCTGAACACTACCCCTTGTTAGTGACATTGTCATCAGAGTCGTTGTCACTTCGTTTTCTATTTGTCAAATATGTAATAAAGACACTCAAGAAATGCTGCAACGACTTTACCATTATTTAAACTGACCGTGATCATGATATATCATCTATAACTAATTACTCACTTTAGAATGAAGGCCTGTTGTCATAATTCAACTGTGTAACCATTTGTAGTAAGACGGTCGTTTCTTCGTACGTTTCCAGCTGAGATGGCCACTACTCGTACAGTTTCCCTTAATCTCCACAACTTCCACTGAGACCACACTTTTTGTCATTTTCCTGCTGCCTGTAGTTTCTCCTAGAGAAATCGAGGATCGTATTAGAACGAAAGCGGAAATAGTGCAGCAAACAAACTGTAGTGATTAACGAGAAGTATCCTTTATAGCTTACAGTAGTAGTGCAGTGTGTGGTCTTATGGGATTATTGTGGCATAGTATTTGTTCCGAATGGCGTGTCGCGTCCCACCAATACGTAAAGACGTCGAGCCGATATCACCAATCGATGTCGATATGAAATCGAACAACGAGAGATTGTATACCTATTACAACGGCATTTCAACTGTCATTATTCGCCCATACGGTTATACAGAACATTAATCGTATAAGAACAGCTCCTCCGCTTCCCCCGATCAAATCCACCCTCATTGAAGAAACAACCGCCGCGACTCACCACTCGGCCATCCGACGTGTAACAACATTCTCCAGCACATAAGAGGGTCATTGCCATTCCGACATCTCTCGTATCCGAGGATTAGCTGGCATGTCATCCACAGACCTAGACATAACTCCCTCAGGTGCGTTTGCCGGAGGCGTAGGGGCAGGGAAAGCCGAGGATGAGCAGGGAAAAGAAACGTTTGCTTGTACATTTCCCGGATGTTTCCAGGTAATTCATCTATCGCTTTGCATGTTGCCAATCCGAATGGAAAAGTGTGGATACCCATTAGATATAGATCTATAGTCGCGTGGAATACCTCAAGCGGCATCTAAGAAAACGTTCGTACCACTTATTACTAAGCCCATATAATTGTACGTCTGGTGGACTTGCTCACATGCCTTTCTCCTACAGATGAAAACGACAGACCTTTCCCATGTAAAGATTGCCGCAAGACCTTTACTCGAAGGTAAGCTGGTTATCCCCTTTCCATTCGTTGTCTTGGTACCTGCCAATCGTAATCAGCACGCATTTACAAAATGGGTCTCCTTCCCGCCATCGTCGCCACTCTTCTTCTGTATATGCTGACTTATCTCCAGCGATGTTCTCCTACGTCACCATCGTCGCTGTCATCCCATTCCACCTCCTGTCGATATTTCAAGCGATTCAACCCTATCTAACAATGCTCAAGGAAATATGCTTACCAATTCTTCTAGAATTGAAGCCCATGAGGCCTCACCATCCCGTGAAGGGCCGCGTAAGCCTGGAAGACATAGAACGACAAAAGGCGAAAGAGCTCTTACTCAATTTGATCCTATTTTAAGGAATGATTATGATGATAAGTACAACAGCAGGAACCATCCTGGTGCTTGCCGTAGCAGTGGTACCGTTGGCAGTCATCTGAACTACTCTCCTCAACTCTTGCCATCAAGCAGCGAAAATCGAACCAACCTTGCTCTAGACGATTCAAATCAATTTGATGAAGCTCCGGCTCTTTTTAATATAGCATATGCTACTGGGATTGCCACCAACAACGTAGAGCCACAAGAGCAGAGTGGGTTACATTTATGGGGAGACGATCCAGCCATGAACCTCATCATGGCGGCTGCTGCTGGCGGCGATAATAATTCGTCTAATCATGGCGGATCCGATCCATCCGCTGTTGGAGCTCAGCCTCATTCTGTTGCTTCCACTTCTGAGGACTCTTGTGAATCGATTTCCAGCCTTGTCGGTTCTGAATCAGGGTTACCAGGTGAAGGGAATGTTGACTCGAGGTTGCCAGATCTCGAAGTTTTCAATCCTACCACCTGGCCGTCGGGGATAGGAACACAAGGAGGGACAAACATGATGGATGTCGGGCGTGATAGTTTTAGCTGGGTAGGTGGCCGTTCTCTTCCATAAGATGTAAGAAGTACTGAATATACTAACAATCGATGCATGCTATGATTCAATCACCCAAGGGCACCTCTCTCCCAGCAGTATCTCATCACTCACCTTCTATCAGTTACAGGCTGCCAAGTCATTCGTCTAATTCCATTACAAAATCTAGATCTCAAAGTAACGTTCACGGTAGAAGTCAACAATTGCAATCTCAAGATGTCCTTCAAATCCTCCACCAGATTGCCGTGTATGATGTCCCACAAATAGCCGCTAATCCTAACCCCGAACGGCCCCTTCTTCGCGTTGCCCATGCCGAACTTGCAGACCGATTAGGCAATGGAATTGATCCCAGGAGTCGATTTTACCTTCCGACCGATAGGTTCAACGGAGGCTACCAGATTCCTCATTGGGCGCTTCCACCTCTTCGAACGCTCTCTTTAATGGCCTGTCGTACTTTCCATACCATCCTCAACCACTTCCCAATTGTTCATCTTCCTACGTTCCAGCTTATTGACACCTCTCCTTGTTTGGCATTTGCCATCTGCACCGTTGGTGGTATCCGAACTGGCAACTCTTCTATTCATGACCATCATCTATGGGAACCTCCCACAGGCAACGGTCGACCTGATCCAAGAAAAGTAACATCTCTTGATGGGCCAGTCTTACCTGATCAAAGCTGGGAAAGTCTCTACGAGAAGAACTGGTATCACGAAAACGGATCTGTCCGAGTCAATGAAGTCCCAAGCTGGAAAAACGCACCGACTGTGAGGAATGAGAAGATTAATATGCTTGTCAAATCATTCTACCTTGCAAGGGGCATGTTGATGACAGAATTTAATGTGACTTTGCTTCAGGCTTTGATCTTATATCATACCCCCAATTTCTTGAGTGAAGACGAAAGGGAACGAGCGCCATCCAACATGTTTACGGGTACAATCGTCAATGTAAGCTCTTCGTCCCAAGCGTGAGCAGCTGTAGGAACTAGGCTGATATATCTCAGGTGTCCCGTCGAATTGGATTCTTCACTCCTGAAAACGATCACTTCACTCCAATCATACGTCTTCCAGATGAACCCTACACACCTAATGAGCTTGAAAGATGTTGGAGAGAATGGATCCAGCTCGAGAGCGTTCGCCGGACCGCTTATTTAGTCTACCAGCTTGACACTATCTCAGCCCTCGAGGCAAATATCCCATGCCTTTTATCTCCCTATGAGCTCGCATATATTCCCCTACCTGCTCCTGACACGCTGTGGAAGGCACCCGATGCGGAAACTTGGCTAGAGACTGTGAAGGGCTATAGACCAATGACGCTAGACGAGGCTATGCGCCGGACTTTCTTTCTTCCTATCTCCGGCAAATTCGACCAGATGCACGAAAAATCTGATAAGGAAGCCTTTCAACTCCTCCGTGAAAGTAATTACGGTCCATTCGCTCGTATCGCGTTGATGATCACCCTTCTCCGAGGTATCATCGATATTGGTGAAGGTAAACGTGATCGAGGGGATTGGAGGGATTTGACGGACCTGTGGGTGGGGGATACCTTTTTCAAACCTGGGAAGATGATGTTGGATCAATATGGTATAAACATGGGGTTAATAACGAGGAAGCGTTTGAAAGACATGTTTAGGTTGGCTCTGCAAACAGTAAGTCACTCCGTTCGCGCGGCTTGCAAAAGTTGATTGAGACGCTAATCAAAAGTATAGTGGAGAGAAGATTGGGATTACGATAACCTTTGCGCCCCTGCGCCGATGACAACTTCGAACGACAGGAATACGATGACTCATCCAGAAAACAGCTGGTCAGAGGGATCGCTGGATGCTACTGAGGAAGAAGAGATGCCCAAGAAGACGATGAACTATTGCGAAGGTGAGTCTACGCTTTACCACTTTTCTAGCTATTCTAACATGAGCTACATGCGTAGATGCTCTTCCTCTGTACTGGCTTGCGCAAACTCTTCGGAATCTTCTCGATTCCAACTCAAGTCAATCCGCTGGCACAAACATCTTCAGCAGCTTGCGTTATAACGATATGCTTAAAGCAGCTCGTACATTTGTGCGAACGGGTGAAGGCTTGTCCACCGGAGCAAGCAATCCCTCCGACTCTTTTGGAATTAGAAGAGACGATAGAAACCACACCGGCGGACATACAAAGATCGAGACTACTCACGATATTCCCAAAACTCGTTCCATGTCTCATCGCAATACCGCCAGCCTTCCTATACCCATTCCACTCATCTCATCGCCCTTCAGGAAGAGAAAGGGCAGGTTTAACCCTACTGACACGACCAGCACGTCGGCCCATATGAATGATGGGTCGTTTGGTGGGTTCATGCACATGACAGGCGTAGGCTCGGTGGGAATAGGGATGCCCGTGGGGTTGCAAACGAGTCGCTATGGATCTGGATCCAACTCAGTGCCGGATGTGTTGGGTTCTGATGGTGTGAGGCAAGGGTGAGATGGCATTGTTTGTGGCAATGTAGGGAAGGCGAATACGCGGATGGCAGACAATATATTCGGCGAAATAGCCCGAGTTCATGGATGTTGAACAGCGTAATGTAGACGTTGCGCTGAAGAAGAGTCTTTAACTTCTCTAGAGGTTTGTAAATTAGGAGAAACATCGTTTATGTATATCACACTAGCTGTAAAGAATTCTTGATATCATTCTTAATACTGAAGGCTGATGATCAACCAGTCATTCAGTTAATAATCCAATGAGATCTGCCTGCCTTTTTCTTCGTTCCACTAATCTCGTAAGGGCCGTCAAACTCTCTTGTATGAATGAAAAAAGAGCCTGGTTTATATTCATTGAGCCTTCGTCACCATTAATTGGCCTGTTCCAATTGGAGTACATATACATGTATATCTTGGTTACCCCATCAGTAAGCCGCCCATCCGGAAACCCTTCCTTGGCAATCAAGTCTCGTGACAACAAAGTGAAAAAAGTGGAGGAATATAGTGGAGGTCGGTGGAGGATGGTGGAGGATGGTGGAGGGTAGAGGTGGAGGAGGGATGTTGAGTGATATTCAAACTCATAATTTCGTTAACAATTTCTTGGTCTTTGGGTCTGAGTACCGTGTTCAGAAATGGCCTCTTATCTCTTAACCGGAGAAAATCTAGGGTTCATCAGCAATAAGCTTACTTCCCTCCGCCTCTCGCCATCTCCTCCGACGATACTCTTTGTTTGCCCACCCTCGGGCCCAACCCTCACGAATGAACGATGACGCACTTACCGTATTGCTTGGATCTCGTACCCAGCAGTAGGAGAGGTACCCCGGATATCCTGGCTCGTCCAATGCCGAGTTCGGAAGGCGGTTAGAAAAAAACAGGACACGATACAAGAAACGTTGTCCGTAGTCTATATTTTTGGTGAAAGTGAATATTTACTACGGGCAGAGAGTGAGAGCGAAGACCGAACGACCCTAGAAAATGCCATATATGGTATGCATAGTTTACATACTTCAAGTTCACAACTCGACTTTAGTAGTCGACGACGACATTGTATAAATTCAGCGTCTCCGAGCTTTTCTACCTAGCCATTCTCCTCCTTTGCGTGCTGCAGACTGACTCAAACTGCTTACTTGGACATCGTACACCCTCCAAACAAGTATTTTTGCCTTAGTGAGCTCATGGATGATAATAATAAGGCATTGTCGTAAGTGGGCTCTGTTGAAGATATAAGATTACATGACTGACTTGCGAACACAGCTTACACGTCGCTTTTTATAGCCCAATTCCTAGCCTCTAACTGGCCTAGATAACTATACCTTCCTCGTGCTTCCTCATCAACAAATTTGTGAAGATCAGCGGACAAGATGTTATTCACGCAACCCATTACTTCTCTCTTCTACCTCCTTCAGTTGCTCGCCTTAGTAAATAGTCTACCACTTGACTATAATACACCATTCACAGGCCCTTTAAGAGCCCGTAAACTCGCTCAAACCTCTCCTGAAGGATTGATCGAAAAATCTATCTCTCCCATGCTTGTAATCAGGGAGATCGAGCTTTCTTCATCTTTCGGTCCTCTCGAAGCTTTTTCATCAGGACTTGAGAACGGAGTTCAAGAGCTTTCCTTTACTTCTGTTTCTCATTCGCCATCTTCCTCACATCTTCCCACCAATACCATCAACAAGGTCAGCTCAACCTCCTTCCCCTCTTCATCATCTCCAAAAGGTGAAGCTCTGGGTGATAGCGCTAAAGATATCATCGAGCCCCCCGAATTCACCGATAACCAGCCTCTGCCTGCATTGGAAAATTCCTCCACCTCTCGTTTCAGCTCCAACCTTAACATCTCTCCTCATCATGCCCAAACCAACAGTGGAATGTCCAGAAGTCTGAGTGCCTTCCTGGAATTCGTTGTAATAACCCTCATCGGTATCGCTATCGCCTGTTGCAGCATCCCTCTACTCATGTGTATCGCTCCTTTCGTTAGGCGAGGAGCTAGAAGGTCTTCCACCACCTCGTCAGACGAATTGGTCGGCAAGGGAGGGAACCAGAGCATGATCTCAATGTACAGTTCCATGTTCTCTTCACGATTTGCCCTCGATTTTCCTTCAAATGGATCGTGGCGATCTGACTCCTCAACCGCCTCAACTATCGATATTGGATCGCATAAAAGCGAACATTCCACCCACGATATTGGGCAAGGGTATGGCGATAGAGGACGTGGGTTAGGGATCGAGGGGTCCCAATAGGTGGTGTAAACATCGCAAGGAAGGACATAATTACCTATACATAAGTTGGTTTGGACCTTCACAATATCTTCTCATTTGGTTGGGCACTGGTTCGTTGATGGCTTCACCTTGTTGATACGTAGGTGGAAGGTGCAGCCTTCCGAAACCATTTTTACCTGTTGCGAACCGATAGTATCCGAAAGCTGTAGCAATAGTTAATCATTCAAAGGACAATGCAATATTAGTAGTGAGTTGTGACGTATATGTGAAATAAGTAACGTATTATGGTCTTTCATGTGCACGCACAGAAGATGTTTCAGCAGGCAATAAGGCACTAGAATTGACGCTGTCAACGAACAATTCCCAACTCTTCAGTGTATCTAACTCGCCTTCCGTTCATATGTAACAGGTTATACGTCCTGCAGAGAGCAACCAATGAGAAAGGCAAGAAGCTCCCCATTCCCGATGAAACGAGCTGCGCGTTCGCACACAATCTAGAAGATCTAACCTCCCTCCCCTGCGCCCATGATAGCTTTACATACAAGGGCCACAAAATCATCATGAGATATGATCGACGCTAGTTGGGGCCATAAACAGGTCTGAACAGCCGATCAGACCATAAGAAACCATAACATTGCACATGTTATGAATCATCCCCGACTGTGTGTGAAAGGGATAGCGAGTAGTAAGTAATCATCCGCTGCAAATAAATAAACATAATAAAGCGAGCGAGTCCTTCCGTCTACCGCTGTTGGCAAAGGAGGTAAAGGGAAACGTCGCGCGGGCTGACGGGAGGAAGAAGAAGGCAGGATCAACTCTCAATTCACAACATCCTGAATGCTCATAATCATTGTGTCTAATACATCCTTACCTACATTATACCTCTATACGTAGTTCCTTGCTGTGAACTATGTTACGAGATGAGAGCGGCAGCAGTTTTGATCATCGGATATTGAGGTCAGGCAATCTGTCGGCGGATGATCTATATATTTAACGCGTGGGCGCTAATAATGACATTGATGCACGGACATTTTAATCGATCATATGTCGTCGATCAAAATCTAAGAGTTCGGAGCTGCCCAAAGTGGAACATTTTGAGGTCTTTATGTCGCCAATTTGAGGGTGGTGAAGCTGCGACGCATGTGGTAACGGTATGTCCGTATGCGCAAAAAATAGGAAAATGGGGCGTATCACGTCTCATATATATATCCAAGCACTTTTCGGCCTTCCAGAATGAGCCTGCTGCCCGTGACTGAAGCCAAGCGCACCGTTCTTGCACACGATCAGGCAATTCCACTTTTTCGCTGCTCGACGTTTGAGAGGACAGTGGTTATAGCGATTGTACCACTGCTGTGGGGTCATCCATCAAAACGACACCTTCAGCATACCGTCTCACATCAAAGTGCAGATCCCCTTATTTCATCTAAGCAAAAGACGATAACGACGGAGCTTCTGTGGTAAAACGGCCCGTCATTTAGGCCAAACAATGAGGAGGGACAATAGTAGACCTCCTGCCAACTTGCTCTGGTTTGTTCGTTCAGCTTACTCACTGTTTTGTGCTCACCCTTATAAATCCATTACATCCTTTATCGCATCATTGAATCTGCGCCCCACTTTAACGCACTCAACGAATAGTGGTTTCACCGATGACAATTGCACCTGTCAGTCCACTTGCCCCTGCAAAGACGCCCGCTCCTGCAGAACGCGATGTTGTTATCGTATACCACCCGGTTTATCGGATAGCTCCTATAGATTATGGCGGCAAGCAGCCAAACTGCCAGTGGGTCGACTGATATACGTGGGGTGAGTGCAAGTGATGCTGGGAAGGATGGACAAGGGAAACCAAGTTCGATTAGGTTCACGAAGATGGTGACATACAGAGCAGAGGAGCACGAGAAGTTTGAAGGCGAGTGTTGCGTGGTGATGTAGCTTGACGTATGGTTTTGTCGAGTAGTTTAAATCGGGCCTGCGGCTGGTATGGCTATCTTCTTGGCTAGACGCAATACAGACAGTTTGTGCCTGGAATGACTACAAACATTTACACGAGATGATCTTCTTACCTTCAATTGACGTTAAAAAAGCCTTAGGGCGAAATACTAAATACCAGTTTTAGCTTTTTTTTTATTATTAATTCAACGGTTGAGCTCACGCGTTCTCTTCCTTATTCAGGTACAAGAGGGACAAATGTGAAAGTTTGTTAAACGACAGAGGTATATAACGTTTAAGAGCCAATATTCGAAACCATTGTCAAGTTGAGATTGAGTAGTAGCAGCATTTGCAAGGAGAGCTTGCCTGATATCCCTTTACTAGCACCTCTTACTAGAATTCAGTAATCGACGCTGGTAATGTTGTGCTTGCGCCTTGTGTGGATTCTCCCGTTAGCACTGAACTCCTTGAAATGAGTTGACTTTTTGAACCAATTCATACACTTCTATAGTAACGCCCTCTCCTATATCTAAGCAAGATCTAAAAGGTTCTCCCTTTCAATCATCATGGCGTTTTGACTTTTCTTTTGAACTACTTCTTATCGTATCACGACCCCCTTCTTTCTTTTTCCTTTTCTCGTGTTCTTCTTTTCTTCGTTATGGAGTGTATGTAAGAACCAGTTGGGTATATATGCTGAACATGCATAAGAGTAATGGGTACAGATGTTTTCTTTGGGGGGAGGGGGGGGAAATGAGATAAATGATACGTTATGGTGCGGTTGATTGACTGATTATCTGTAAGGACGGCTTTCAGCTCTATCTCCCCACGTCCTTACAAAAACTCACTTGGTATCCCTGGAATCTTTCTAAGTCCGACAAGGATCCACACAAATAATCCCTGCGCTCTCATTCCACGCATACCCCCATCCAGCCAACGCACTCTTCACACTCGCTCCCAATCTAATCTTACCTGCTCCTCGTTTTTCATCTTGCGTACCCACATGTTTCTCCTCTCCGACTACCACATACGCCAGACCCCTAAATCTTTCCCTCTCTAATTCGGCAAGGAACTGACCTAAAATATCGGCGGCTTCGTTGCCATGCAAAGTGTGCAAGTCAAGGAGGGCCTCCGTGCGTTCTTCAGAAGACAGGGATGACGCATTGGCGCTAGGTGGGAGACGAGAGATACTGGCGACACCGAGGATGACACCCAGACCGCCGGCACACGCCTTGCCCCTCTGAGACCTGTCGGCGGGATCATCGCTCCACCCAGTAGGCCTTTCCTTCACTGCCTCCATAGCTTCCGCCTGTCTCTCTTTGACCAAGCCTTGCGCCGCCTCGGCAGCTTCATTCAACATTCTCTGATTAAGCGCCTTGCCTTCACGTGAGAATCGTTTGGCGGCCGCGCCATCCCCACGGCGGAAGGCATCAGCCGCACGAGCAAGACAAGCGTTTCGAGCGTGGCCGAGACGGATAGAGGTGGAGCGTGAGGCGAGGTATTGCTCGTTTGCAGCAGTACCGGTTTTGAGGGTGGGTAAGAGGGTAGGAGGGCGGAGCTTTATACGCATGGATGGACGAGGGAGAGCAGGAACCGGAGAAATTGAAGGGTCGGATAGATAGTCTTGAGAATGAGCTGCTTGGGCTTGTGTTGAAGGGAAATCTCGAGGGGGAGCAGGAGCGGCGCGTTTGATCGCGTTCGCGAACCTGTTTCTCGATGGATCAAACCTTGGGGCTCTGGCGGATCGAGCTGTTGCGAGGTCGGGGAACTCTTCGGGGGGCTGATGCCAGTTGCCGGGGGAATCGGGACGGGCGTACTCGTCTTGAGAAAATTCCACCCGGGACATGGCCGTTTGGAGCGCGGATACGTCAAGATTGTTCGGGAAATTGTGGAGAAATCTTTCAACAGATCAGCGATGATAAATAACCAGAGTGTAAATTTACTCACTCGCAATTCGGTCCCTTGGCACAATGCCCTCTCAACCAGAACCTACACATCGCCCGATCGAGATCATGACTAAACCTACAATCCGATCTCCTACACTCTCCGGCAAGGAAATATCTACACATCTTTCCCCCATTCGCTCCCCCTGGAGATCTTGTCCCTCCCATCGCACTTATATCGCTCCTTAACGTCCTACTGCTTGCCGTCGGGAAATACCCGTCTCTTCCTCCTCGGCCCATTCCAATATGCGGACGGGGGCTTGACACTCGCTGAGGGGTAGACGCCCCGCTTCTCGGGTTGGTGTATGCTGCCACAAGCATGGACATGGCAGCCTCAAAGTCGTATCCTGATCTGTGCAAGGCATCCTCCAGCTCGGGCCGGGGAACAGAAGTGAACACGCTGCAAAGGACGTCGAGCGGGGTCATACCAGAGCCGGTCTCGGTGGTGGACTCGTCTAGCACGTCGGATGTTCCAAGGTTGGATGAAGAATACGAGGTGGAAGTATCGGACATGGCGATATTGGGAGTGTACTCGCCTGCATTGGCGTTAAGCGCGGGACCAAGTGGGGCACCGAAAAAGTAAGGGTTAAAGGGTTTGGAATCCGCCTTGAGAGAGGTATCGTGGTGATGTAACTTGGGCAGACCTTTCCCGAATGGCGAAAACTCATCATCATCATCGTCTTCCGGTACGATACTTTTGCTCGCTGCAGCCCGTTGAGCAGGGGACGAGAACAAGTCTGGCATCTTGACCGGTGTCCGCTGCGGCGTCCCGACAGGAGAATGGAACGGACTTTGTTGATCACTAAAGAGCGGCGAAGCGATTGCAAGATTTGAGCCTGTACGCGTCATGCTGGGCGCACCGATTGCGCCAAATGGCGAACCTGCACGAGGCGGTTGGTCAGCAGAGGGTGCATCGCGCCACGCGTCGCTCGGGATAAACCCGGGAGCAGAGGCATTCATACCTGATACAACTCTAGCAGATGGGTTAAATGTGGATGCTTTGGCATTGAGCATACGAGGAGAAGCAAGTGGCGACGGGGCAGGACTGTATCCGGAGGAGGAAGCTGGCTTCGGAGGCACGGTGGCAGAAGAATGGGACGGGATTGGTGGTACCGGAGAGTGAGTGCGGCTGAGCGGAGTACGGGAGCGGAAGGAGGGAACTCTGGTCGGCGTGAATGGCCGGGAACCTATGCCAGGTGAAGCCCTTGCTCGGGTGGGGGTCAGATGGGGGGCATATGGGAGACCTTCAATGTCGTCTAAAAATGTGATTAGAGCCTGAAGCCACCTTCTCTGTTCTTCACTCACCTCGTCGCTTATGCATGCAATCGAGACATACTTGGTCCATCAGCAGATCGTCCTGTGGAATGATCAGCCCCTTCCTTCTTGCTATAGATACAAAAACAGTACCTTGCCCAGCTCGCCCATATACGGCTTCAAAGTTCCCTTTATCTCCTCCTCCTGATCATTATCAAGCAACTCTACAATCTTTTTCACCAGCTCTTCTTTTTCAGCCGTCGTTGCTTTCCGGGCCGTTCCATAATCGCTCCTCGTTACTCCCGTCTCCTGGCTACTCTTCGTCACCCCACTTGCACCGCTCGTCGAAGCAGCTTCTGACCCGCTTTGGGACACGTTTGACACGTTCCCATGATGATCATCATCACTGTCACTGCCGTCCGACCCGCCTGAAGAGGACACGCTGAGTGGGTGTTGGGAAAGGGCTGAGCGTGGAGGTGGGAAATGGACGTTGTTGAGAAGGGAATGGATGTAGTGTGCGAGGTGTGGGTGGGCCGTGAGGGTGGCTGGGGGCGTGGGGGTCGGTGCTTGAGAAGGAGTATCGAAGTCGTCTGCGGTAGTAAGGAGGGCGGAATGTTTCCGAGGGGAGGGCGCCTTTATTGTGTTTTCCATGATGGGCTTCCAAGGAGCTTATCCTAAGATCTTTAAGAAATTCGAGGCCGATGTTCCAAAAAGAGATTTGATGCGACACTTCGTACAGCTCGTTAATCACTTCCTATGACGACGACAGCGGAGAGCAGCGCGGATTCCCCACGTGGCTCATCGGAATACCTCGGATATGTCCGCGCTAGGACCTCCTGAACCCTCCATGCAACAACGAACACCACAGGTGGACGACTTCATCAACACAACAACGTGAGTTTCTGCAGTGATAAGGACAGATATCGAAGACCAAACGACTGAGATGGTGGGTTGACCGAAACTTTGAGCAATGGACGCAGGCAGGCCTAGCCTTGTTGAGACTAAATGGGATTTGTGTTGAGGAGCCGAGGCATATGTCGCAACGAAGGGACATCGAGAATGACACAGTTAGTTGAAAGACGAAGGTTAGTTGGAAGATTACGAAGATTAGTTGAATGATCATGACATTTGGGAAGTTGTGAGGATTTGTGTAAGCATTTTAGGGAACTGGCGTGACGTTGGACGGAAGTTAAGAACACATAGAGATAGAAGATGGGAACGAACACAGTGTTACCTCATACTCAGTAAGTATAAACGGTTGCGAGTGAGGAAACGAAGAAGGAAACCCAAGAGCAACGAGCAATACGCATGAGCGACAACGAGCAGCAGGTGCATGGGTCGGTATTATAGCAGCATCATCATGAACGGACATGTCGGCGACGCTTTTATTAGCAGGAAAGACGGAAGTGCCTAATGACCGGCGTTCAGAAATCTGGCGTGCCTTACAGCCAAATCAAGCGAGTCAAATGGCTGGGAAAAGTTTATTTAAGTTAATCTAATCCGCCTCCGCTAATTTCCCCTCCTATACAAAATAAGGAAACGGAAATAAAATAAGATTAGCCGCGACAGGAAATAAGGTAAGGAAAAATAAGGAAATTGATATTGAAACGTACTACTATGAGTCTTCTTGTTTCCGTCGTCCACATAAACATCACACAATATCTGCTACTTCCACTATCCGATCTATACGAAGAAACCGTTCCTCTTTAAGACGTGCCTCGTCAATCATCATGCTCACCAGAGCAGGAAGGGAGAAAACCTGGAGTTAATCGATGTGGTGGGCCACTCCGCCTCTTACCTCCACCTCCACTTCAACCTCCACTATTCGGCTTGATCTCCACCGTCAGATGACTCCTTCTTTCCGTTCTCATTCTTCTCCTCACTTACACGCACCTGACCTCCACCATCTTCCCCTTCCGTATACTTTCACCCCTTCTCATCTCCACCTGAGATCAGCAACCCGGGGAAATCCCACAGGCCGGTTCCTAGGAATGCCGGTCCAGTCGGACGTCGTACTATCTTTATGTTTACACGCGAATGACGATGACCTCGAGTTTGTCTGCATCATTTCTATTTTGACCTATGAGCTTCCCTGGCCAATAGAATTGAAGGAAACAAAAGATATCCTATTGCGGATAGTAATGTAAAGAGGGAAAAAGGAAACGAAGAACGAAAGCGGAATATACCTTTTTCGTGCTTGGCATGCGTATTCAGTGACTCTGGTCATCACATCAAAGTCGTTCCGCTCCCTGCCTCCTGCTCACGATCTACCTACAGCTCATATATATCCGCAGTGATGTTCAGTCCATGGCTCCTCATATATTAATTTCCATCAGAGCAAAAGAGTGTTGCTAATCCATACGCTGTCGTGGATCAAATCAAGGAGCGCTGATGTTGGACTTGAAGCAATGGCGGTTTTGGCCTATACAAGCGGCGTGGATCATTTTGGTGGTAATAATCTTCTTGACAGAAGCCGATTGTAAGCATGATTAAGCATGATTAGAGTGCGGTGCGTGGATGGAAACTTATCACTGTTCCAGGTCGATCTCCTCATCCTGCTCCTCTCCGGAAGATAACGACAACTACATCTCATCTAGCCATCCTACCCAGGAGAGCCAACAGTGGAATTAACCCTCGTTATATCACGGCTCTTCCTCCTCCTCCTTCCACTCTCAAACATTCAGACAGTATCGTCCTCTCTTTGGATCTCCCTGAGCTACTACCGTTTGAGCTGAAGCTGTTGGTCAAACCCTCGAAACACATCTTCCACCCAGACGCTCAAAGTGTCTACTATAATGGTCAGAAAGGGATGACCGAAAGGCTTAGAGAGGAAGATTGGAGGCTATATACAGGAGAAGTTGTCCACCCAAGCTATATCGACAGATTTGCAGCTCTTCATGTCGCTGAAGCTCATCAGCCAGTCTCTGAAAGAAGTCATATCCTTGGTTCAGCAAGCGTCATGGTTCATGACCCCGGCAATCTGTATGGGCAAGGCGCTATCTGGGAAGGATCATTTTCCGTTAATGGTGAATTGTATAATGTGATGACCAAAGATAACTACCAGAGGGTCAAAACAAAAAAGGACATTGATGTTGAGAGTGCTGGGCAAATGGTCGTCTTTCGACAAAGTGACGCCTCGCATGAAGCAGAGACCACAGCTGTACCTCTGTGCTCTCATGACTCGTTGGAATACAATGGCCTGTCAAACCCAATTCACAATACTTCTTCCGCTTCCGATTCATCCTCGTACCCTTTCCTTGACACTCTTAATCCTTTATGGAAGAAAAGTGATATAGGGGGAGAATCGACGAATTCCTCCAACTTCATCAACTCTATCAATAATACAGATGGCTGTCCCAATACCCAGCAGATTGTCTACATGGGCGTCGCACTTGATTGCAATTATGTTGCTGCGTATGGCTCTGCTGAACGTGCCCGAATTCAAACACTGAATAACTGGAATCAAATATCATCCCTGTACCAATCGACATTCAATATCTCTCTCGGTCTGATTGAGATCCAGGTACAGGACATGGCTTGTCCAGAAACTGCGGTCGAAGGGGAAGAATGGAATGTCGGCTGCGACCACAATATATCCCTGAACCAGAGATTGAATGAATTTAGTGGTTGGAGAGGTCAAAGGGGAGATGATGGTGCAGGATTGTGGCATTTGATGACAGCTTGCCCTACAGAGTCGGAAGTCGGTGTGGCATGGCTTGGGACACTATGCAGGACTGACAGTACGGCTCAAGCTGGTGATACGGTGTCAGGTACTGGAGTCAGCACTGCAACTAAAACCGAGTGGAGTCTGATTGCTCATGAGATTGGACATGGGTGAGCCTTTTGGAAGCTTGAGGGTATATTCGCTTACAGATACTGATAGCTTTGGTGCCATTCATGATTGCACGTCTGGCTGTTCTCTCTCTGGTCCTTGTTGCCCTTTCACAACGACGACTTGTAATGCCAACGGCCGACATATCATGAACCCTACGACCTCTAGTACCGAACATTTTTTCTCCGGGTGTACCGTAGGAAATGTGTGCAACAATGTTGGGAATAGAAGAATATCAACAAGCTGTATACAAACGCCTGGCGTTAGGACTGTAATAAGCCTCCAGCAATGTGGAAGTGAGTTATTTCGTTCGTTTAATTCGGGTCCAGACTAATGTGTTTAGACGGTATTGTGGAGGATGGGGAAGACTGTGATCCAGGAGCCAATACGACCTCTCCTTGCTGCGATGCTTCCAGTAAGTCTTAAACCAGTTCGTCGTCCCTCAATTAGCTAAGCTCTTGTAGCCTGCAAGTTCTTATCCGGGGCGGTCTGTGATCCGTCGAGCTCGGTATGCTGCACTGCCTCCTGCCAATATGCTTCTGCGAACACCATCTGCCGGGCCGCTGTCCACGGTATCTGTGATTACCCAGAGTACTGTGACGGCTTGTCGCCCCATTGTCCAGAAGATAGGACGGCAAGTGATGGGACGAGCTGCGGCAATGATGGACTGAGATGTGCCAATGGGACGTGCACCAGTTTGGACAGGCAATGTAGTATGGCCGGACAAAGTATGGGGCTAAGCGAGGCTTGCGGAAAGAAGAACGATAGGAGCTGTATGGTGAACTGTAGGGACCCAACTTCAATGTGAGACAAAAGCCTTTTCCCTTGAATAACATGCGCTGATTAGTCGGTCGGGATATAGTAACAATTGCGTTGAGTTAAAGACTGCCCTAGTTGATGGGTCACCATGCGGTAGGTTGATAACTCCTTAAGGTGGGCACATAAATCTAGCTGATCGTATCAGGCTATGCGGGCCACTGTTATAACGCAACTTGCCATTCCGGACCATGGCAAGATACCGCTGCATCGTGGTATCGACAGAACCTTCGGATCTCAATCCCAGTGACCGTTGTTGTTGCTATAGTCGTCTTGGCGATCCTTTTCACCATTATTGGCTATATCTGCCATTCTTGTATCCGTCGCCGGCGTGCTTCCCAGATCATCCAGTTCCCTTCAACCGGTGATAGCCCGATTCCCACCCCATCTTCTGCACGTAAAATGTCTCCTAGCGTATCCCAAGTCAGGCACAGTCCAATCCTATGGGGTTCTTCAGGCTCAGAAAGTTTGGGAGAAACGTCGGCTGCCGAATTTGGTCGAAGGGATAGCGATTACGAGTCCACCGAAATGGAGCAGCCTCCCCTTACACAAGTCGATCCATACACCCCATCATTGCCTCGAGAATATGATAGCAATAATTATGAGGCACAATCTGTAAGCCCTGACCGAGGAGGGGTAGGGTTGCATGGCTGGGTGGACGACAAACAATGGAACGGTCGGGATTACGGCCGGACAGAGACGTACGGAAGATTTTAAACGCATTGTAAGCTTAATTCTGGTCGCCAGACTAATAGGTCACGAAGAACATATTGTATAAAAGGTTGTATCGTCCATGCGACTTAGTAGCCATAGAACGAGTCCAAGTTATGGGTTGTTTAGCGAACTGAAATGTATTTGATATTGGATCGTTGTCGGGGGCGAAGAGATAAGGTCATCGCAAAACTGGAATAAGTAGTACCAAGGGCCTTTTTTACTTTCACTAGCCTCCATTCATGGCTGCCTCCCAATTTGTTACGACTCGTCCCCAACAAGGTCCGGCCTTGGAGACGAGATAGAAAGCCGTAGTTTAACTAAGCAATGAGATATATGTATGATATACCTCTTGACACTTGTCTGTTGGCGTATGGTATAGGACAGAGGTATATTCGCTTGGGAAGATCAGGCAAGCTTATATACTAGTGGAGTAAGTTTATGTCGAAGGTGGTGCAAGGTAAGACGAGAGCGAGCACTGGGAGCTCGAGGACCTTTCGCAAAGTAACTTATGAAATATTGATCTTCGAGGGGAAGAAGATCAAGATCGAGGACAGAGCTCCCCTTTATATACTTCTACAGAAATCTATTTATATCCCTTGAGGCCCAGCTGGAGGTCCAGCTGGAGGCCCAGTTCTTATCTCGGAGGTCCAGCTGGAGGTTCAGTTGGAGGTCCAGCTGGAGGTTCAGCTGGAGGTCCAGTTCTTTTCTCGGAGGTCCAGCTGGACCTTCTTATCTGCAACAATCTTGCTTTCCTTCATTACGTAACTCTCTCCTATGATCTCTTATTTCTTCTACTTCGTGCAGGCTCGTGACAATCGCCCCTCCTTCTAAAGACGGTCGCTCCGTCGTGCCGTCTGTGGCTCGATCTGATGTGGGCTTGTAACTGAAATCTAGCTGAAATCTAACTGAAATCTTGGTGAATCTCTGAAACGAATGTCTATGAACTGGTCGTAAATATTTTTTCTATGCTATGATCTATCGAGAACGAAAAACTGTGGTTGGGGAGTCAAAATCTAGGAACCGTCGAGTAATAGTGGGGGTGTCTGTTATCGCCCAAAAATTGTGTTATCGGTCATATGCGAAGATAAGAGCGCATTTTTGGATTGGGGATGTGCGCTGTGGGTCCATTGGAAGTCCAGCTGGAGGTCCAACTGGAGGTCCAACTGGAGGTCCAACTGGATGAACGGCGGTTATGGGGGAGACGGGAGTGGGAGGATTCTCGAGATATAAAAAGATGGGGATTTGGTGCAGGATCACCGAAGTTTCTCTATCCCCCAACAAAATCTTGTCTGCCTATTCATCTTTGATCTTTCCTTCATGCTTGAATCTACGTTTCAGCCTAGCCCGATGGTTAACAGTTGGTGTCTTGATGACCCATATGGGATTATTCGACAGTTCTGTGCAGAGAATGCGTCGATAGGTGATAATACAGCTGATTTGATAACGGATAATGGCGTATCGGTGGTTGCCGCATCTGCAGGGTCACCGAGTTGTTCTGACAACTCCGTTGGGATTTTCTTTGATCAAGTATGTGTGGTAATGTTGACAACGTGTTTGTAATGTGCTGACATTGAGTTTTGAATAGGATTTCGCCTTCCCATCTATGGGATGGGCCACCGAGATGTACGATAGTAGAGTACCAATGGAGGCAGCGGGTGATAATATTCACTCGACTTTACTTTCTCGACCTGTGGATCCGCGAGTGCCACGTTTGCAGGGTGCTGAACTATTCTTTGGTGCTCATGTGGAGGGAACTGTCTCGTCTGAAATGGTTGAGGTGAGGGAGGAGGCAGTGGATGAGGGATATGAGCAGCGGCACTTGGTGAGGAGAAATGCTTTGGTTTGTGTGCGACCCGATTGAAGAGCTAATGGCGTAAGGAGGCACTGCGCAGGGAGCAGAGGAGGCGTAGGGTTGAGGAGCGCCAGAGGGCACCAGTGGTTTCACCTTGTGACCAATGTCGTGGGGTGGGTGCTGAATGTCGGGCCCTCTCATTATTCTCGACTTGTGGACGGTGCACGGTGAAGGGTGTGCGGTGCTCACACAATGCCAGCGGGGGTAGGGGTTCGGATGTTGTGAGTGTTAGGTCGGGGGTTGAAAATGTACGAGCTGATGGGTAGGGTAGATAAGAGATTGGGGGGTTTCGTCGCCTATCTCGAGCGCGAGGTGAATGGCGCAGTGGCTTGTTTGTAAGACATGGAGATTTACGTGCTCATGGAGGAGGAGGTGCTGGAAGTCCAAAGGCAAGAGATGAGGGGGAGGTTTCGGGAGGAGTTGCTGGTGGCATTGGGTATGTCGCGCAAGAGGAAGCGTGATGACGGGGAGGACTCGTCCGAGGAGTAGGACCCGTGTGATGGTTCGGTTTTCCGTTCTTCTCTTAATCTAGGTGTGTTTTCCATTGATTCGTCTTTCTTCTTCCGATCCAAAACAAAAGCAAGATCTATAAAACTACGATAGATATATCTAACTAACACTAACTCTTAGAGGGCTTTGTTGTTCGGTCTGTCTTAACTTTGATCTGTTGGTAGATTGTTCTTTCTTTCTCTTTTCTTTTGACCATAATTTCAATAAACATCAAATAAAGTGGCTGTTACTATGAACTTGATTTCCTATAATCGGTGTGTTGATTTGTACTGATCAACAATCTCTGAAGCATTTTCTAGAGCGGTTTCGGGTTCCCAACTGTTGTGTTCGGCACTGTAGCCGAGCCACTTGATAAGGAATTGGCGGCGTTTTCGGTGAAATCGATGATCAAGGATACACTCGACTTCATATTCTAGGTCACCTTCGACTTCGATAGGTGATGGTGCGACTTGTGTTCGTCCTGGTATCTCATTCTCAATATATTTCTCGAGTAACTGGACGTGAAAGACGTCGTGGATGCGCATTGATTTCGGCAAATCAAGGCGATACGCATGGGAAGAAACGCGCGCGATAATGGTGTAGGGACCAAGATAGCGGTGATCTAATTTCTTGGTGGGTCTTTTTGTTTTGATATTACGGGCAGATAGCCAGACTTTGTTACCAACGGTATATTCGGGAAGCGGGGCACGGTGCTTATCAAACTGTAGTGCTGCACTCTCTTGTGCTTTGGACATTTCGATCTGGAGGTGTTCATGGAGCTTGCTTAAGTCGGTGATGGAGGCTCTGGCAGGTGGGCTGAAAATAGGGGCGTTGTCGTCGGGAGTGAACGATGCCCGGGGATGGTACCCTTTGTTGGCAAAGAAGGGGGACATGGTAGTGGACGAATGGGGCGTATTGTTGTAAGTGAATTCCGCCACTGGGAGTAGCGGTGCCCATTCTTTTTGCTTATAATCGGTATACAAGCGCAGATATTGTTCTAAGACCTGGTTTACTCGTTCGGTTTGTCCATCTGTTTCTGGATGAAAAGCTGTGCTGAGTTCGAGCTCGATGCGTAGGAGTTGCGTGAATGCTCGCCAAAAACGGGATGTGAATTCTGATCCACGATCTGATACGATACTAGTCGGAATCCCATGCTTGGAGAAGACATGGGTGACATATAATTGGGCAAGTTCTTCGGCGGTGAGGCTAGTCGTTGTGGGGATAAAGAGAGCCATCTTGGTGAGTCGGTCTACTATCACAAGGATGGTGTTGTAGCCATGAGATGGTGGAAGTTGTTCAATGAGGTCCATCGATACAGATGACCATGGGTACGGGGGAATGGGTAGAGACTTGAGTTCGCCGTAGGGCTGATGACGTCTTGTNNATCGAGTTGTATGAGGTTATAGGTGTCGAGGCTATCGAAGGTGGGGTACTTGAAATATATACCAACCAACCACAAGTGTGGAAGATCAATATTTACTGTTACGACTCGTCCCCAACAAGGTCCGGCCTTGGAGACGAGATAGAAAGCCGTAGTTTAACTAAGCAATGAGATATATGTATGATATACCTCTTGACACTTGTCTGTTGGCGTATGGTATAGGACAGAGGTATATTCGCTTGGGAAGATCAGGCAAGCTTATATACTAGTGGAGTAAGTTTATGTCGAAGGTGGTGCAAGGTAAGACGAGAGCGAGCACTGGGAGCTCGAGGACCTTTCGCAAAGTAACTTATGAAATATTGATCTTCGAGGGGAAGAAGATCAAGATCGAGGACAGAGCTCCCCTTTATATACTTCTACAGAAATCTATTTATATCCCTTGAGGCCCAGCTGGAGGTCCAGCTGGAGGCCCAGTTCTTATCTCGGAGGTCCAGCTGGACCTTCTTATCTGCAACAATCTTGCTTTCCTTCATTACGTAACTCTCTCCTATGATCTCTTATTTCTTCTACTTCGTGCAGGCTCGTGACAATCGCCCCTCCTTCTAAAGACGGTCGCTCCGTCGTGCCGTCTGTGGCTCGATCTGATGTGGGCTTGTAACTGAAATCTAGCGGAAATCTAACTGAAATCTTGGTGAATCTCTGAAACGAATGTCTATGAACTGGTCGTAAATATTTTTTCTATGCTATGATCTATCGAGAACGAAAAACTGTGGTTGGGGAGTCAAAATCTAGGAACCGTCGAGTAATAGTGGGGGTGTCTGTTATCGCCCAAAAATTGTGTTATCGGTCATATGCGAAGATAAGAGCGCATTTTTGGATTGGGGATGTGCGCTGTGGGTCCATTGGAAGTCCAGCTGGAGGTCCAACTGGAGGTCCAACTGGAGGTCCAACTGGATGAACGGCGGTTATGGGGGAGACGGGAGTGGGAGGATTCTCGAGATATAAAAAGATGGGGATTTGGTGCAGGATCACCGAAGTTTCTCTATCCCCCAACAAAATCTTGTCTGCCTATTCATCTTTGATCTTTCCTTCATGCTTGAATCTACGTTTCAGCCTAGCCCGATGGTTAACAGTTGGTGTCTTGATGACCCATATGGGATTATTCGACAGTTCTGTGCAGAGAATGCGTCGATAGGTGATAATACAGCTGATTTGATAACGGATAATGGCGTATCGGTGGTTGCCGCATCTGCAGGGTCACCGAGTTGTTCTGACAACTCCGTTGGGATTTTCTTTGATCAAGTATGTGTGGTAATGTTGACAACGTGTTTGTAACGTGCTGACATTGAGTTTTGAATAGGATTTCGCCTTCCCATCTATGGGATGGGCCACCGA
Organism: Cryptococcus neoformans H99; assembly: GCF_000149245.1. Classification (NCBI taxonomy): domain Eukaryota; kingdom Fungi; phylum Basidiomycota; class Tremellomycetes; order Tremellales; family Cryptococcaceae; genus Cryptococcus; species Cryptococcus neoformans. Next base: position 1,389,280 of record NC_026755.1, on the reverse strand, counting down.
GATGTACGATAGTAGAGTACCAATGGAGGCAGCGGGTGATAATATTCACTCGACTTTACTTTCTCGACCTGTGGATCCGCGAGTGCCACGTTTGCAGGGTGCTGAACTATTCTTTGGTGCTCATGTGGAGGGAACTGTCTCGTCTGAAATGGTTGAGGTGAGGGAGGAGGCAGTGGATGAGGGATATGAGCAGCGGCACTTGGTGAGGAGAAATGCTTTGGTTTGTGTGCGACCCGATTGAAGAGCTAATGGCGTAAGGAGGCACTGCGCAGGGAGCAGAGGAGGCGTAGGGTTGAGGAGCGCCAGAGGGCACCAGTGGTTTCACCTTGTGACCAATGTCGTGGGGTGGGTGCTGAATGTCGGGCCCTCTCATTATTCTCGACTTGTGGACGGTGCACGGTGAAGGGTGTGCGGTGCTCACACAATGCCAGCGGGGGTAGGGGTTCGGATGTTGTGAGTGTTAGGTCGGGGGTTGAAAATGTACGAGCTGATGGGTAGGGTAGATAAGAGATTGGGGGGTTTCGTCGCCTATCTCGAGCGCGAGGTGAATGGCGCAGTGGCTTGTTTGTAAGACATGGAGATTTACGTGCTAATGTGTGAATGTAGTGAGACCAACATGTCTACCGCGTTTGAGGGAGTCCAGCAGGCAATCATTGCCTACCTCATGGAGGAGGAGGTGCTGGAAGTCCAAAGGCAAGAGATGAGGGGGAGGTTTCGGGAGGAGTTGCTGGTGGCATTGGGTATGTCGCGCAAGAGGAAGCGTGATGACGGGGAGGACTCGTCCGAGGAGTAGGACCCGTGTGATGGTTCGGTTTTCCGTTCTTCTCTTAATCTAGGTGTGTTTTCCATTGATTCGTCTTTCTTCTTCCGATCCAAAACAAAAGCAAGATCTATAAAACTACGATAGATATATCTAACTAACACTAACTCTTAGAGGGCTTTGTTGTTCGGTCTGTCTTAACTTTGATCTGTTGGTAGATTGTTCTTTCTTTCTCTTTTCTTTTGACCATAATTTCAATAAACATCAAATAAAGTGGCTGTTACTATGAACTTGATTTCCTATAATCGGTGTGTTGATTTGTACTGATCAACAATCTCTGAAGCATTTTCTAGAGCGGTTTCGGGTTCCCAACTGTTGTGTTCGGCACTGTAGCCGAGCCACTTGATAAGGAATTGGCGGCGTTTTCGGTGAAATCGATGATCAAGGATACACTCGACTTCATATTCTAGGTCACCTTCGACTTCGATAGGTGATGGTGCGACTTGTGTTCGTCCTGGTATCTCATTCTCAATATATTTCTCGAGTAACTGGACGTGAAAGACGTCGTGGATGCGCATTGATTTTGGCAAATCAAGGCGATACGCATGGGAAGAAACGCGCGCGATAATGGTGTAGGGACCGAGATAGCGGTGATCTAATTTCTTGGTGGGTCTTTTTGTTTTGATATTACAGGCAGATAGCCAGACTTTGTTACCAACGGTATATTCGGGAAGCGGGGCACGGTGCTTATCAAACTGTAGTGCTGCACTCTCTTGTGCTTTGGACATTTCGATCTGGAGGTGTTCATGGAGCTTGCTTAAGTCGGTGATGGAGGCTCTGGCAGGTGGGCTGAAAATAGGGGCGTTGTCGTCGGGAGTGAACGATGCCCGGGGATGGTACCCTTTGTTGGCAAAGAAGGGGGACATGGTAGTGGACGAATGGGGCGTATTGTTGTAAGTGAATTCCGCCACTGGGAGTAGCGGTGCCCATTCTTTTTGCTTATAATCGGTATACAAGCGCAGATATTGTTCTAAGACCTGGTTTACTCGTTCGGTTTGTCCATCTGTTTCTGGATGAAAAGCTGTGCTGAGTTCGAGCTCGATGCGTAGGAGTTGCGTGAATGCTCACCAAAAACGGGATGTGAATTCTGATCCACGATCTGATACGATACTAGTCGGAATCCCATGCTTGGAGAAGACATGGGTGACATATAATTGGGCAAGTTCTTCGGCGGTGAGGCTAGTCGTTGTGGGGATAAAGAGAGCCATCTTGGTGAGTCGGTCTACTATCACAAGGATGGTGTTGTAGCCATGAGATGGTGGAAGTTGTTCAATGAGGTCCATCGATACAGATGACCATGGGTACGGGGGAATGGGTAGAGACTTGAGTTCGCCGTAGGGCTGATGACGTCTTGTNNNGTGGAGTAAGTTTATGTCGAAGGTGGTGCAAGGTAAGACGAGAGCGAGCACTGGGAGCTCGAGGACCTTTCGCAAAGTAACTTATGAAATATTGATCTTCGAGGGGAAGAAGATCAAGATCGAGGACAGAGCTCCCCTTTATATACTTCTACAGAAATCTATTTATATCCCTTGAGGCCCAGCTGGAGGTCCAGCTGGAGGCCCAGTTCTTATCTCGGAGGTCCAGCTGGAGGTTCAGTTGGAGGTCCAGCTGGAGGTTCAGCTGGAGGTCCAGTTCTTTTCTCGGAGGTCCAGCTGGACCTTCTTATCTGCAACAATCTTGCTTTCCTTCATTACGTAACTCTCTCCTATGATCTCTTATTTCTTCTACTTCGTGCAGGCTCGTGACACAATTCCACCACCTCCTTCTACCTTCCTTTAATACTTGTCTCATGGCCCTGACTCTATTATATTACTCATCTTCACTTCCTGGAATCTTCCCAGAACAGACACGGAAAGGCCACTAGCGACTTGAGGCTCGTTGGCACGGTGGTGTAGTAACAAATTAACAGGGCCCAGAGGTTTGATTGATGAACAATGGCTCTGTTTCTGGTATTGCCGCCTCATTGGTTTCTTTTCCGGCACTTGAATAACATAGAGTAGGCTTGAGGCTCGAGGACAACCCCAAGCCTGATGATGAGTGGGAAGGATGGACTTAATAAATTATAAAAGGGAGGGTATGTGGACGACGTATTCGTACATCATCAAAGATTTCGCACGCCTCGGTCAACGGCTGTTCGTGGAGGATTGATCTTCGCCTGTCTGTCTATCAAAATAAAAATAAATAAATAAAAATGAAAAAAGGGCTGTAATTAATGCGATATTCACGCAGCATGTTAATAATGACAAAAAAGGCAGACGCCGGAGGAAGGAAGATCTGAAGCATGGAACCCAAGCCTAGAGATCTGAAGAACGAGCGACGAGGAACAAGAATTGAGAGGAGGACAAAAAAAGGAAGAAGAAAGCCGGGAGAATGACCCGCAGACCGGCCCGAAGCTGCGGTGCCCCAAGAACGCTCTCTTCCCAGTCGTCTCTTCGCCCTTAATTTAATGTTAAGTACGGGATCGTCAATGGCTATTAAAGATTATCATCTATCGTTGGGGACGACACGAAAGAAGAAGTGGTGGGCAGTAAAGAAATGAGAGATGGAGTGCAAAGAAAGCAGAAGATAAACATAGGATAAACGAAGATCTGTATGATGACCATTTGTGTTTAAAAGATACTAATAAAAGCCATGCGCCATAAAAAAAATTACGGGCATGCATGGGTTTGTCAACTGCGAGATGCTTTTCTGTTCCAATAATGCTCACGAGGTTCAGGTAAAATGGAGGGGCAGGTGGGCAAAAGCAGAATATACCACGTGATATAGAATTATCCAGCAGTACAGCAGGTGTTACAGACTTACGTATGCTACAAAATGGCACAAAAAGGCAAAGGAATGGCTGTAGCAAGACACTGGAGTACGACACTCGGGGCGCCCGGCTTTTGAACGGATGCTTATTTAACTCGTGATTTGGCGATCATGTGATTGGTCAGTAAGCTTATCATTTTATCAACAAACTTTTCAAACCTTTTTGATTATTGCGCTGATAAGTATAATCAAGGGAATTCCGAAATAAGGAAAAGAGCGTCGGTGAAAGTTCGACAGCACCCAAGACAATTTCGATTACTAGTCGTTATTAGGACGTTGCTGGTTAATTTAGGGTCTTTATTTTATGTATATAGAACAGAACAGAACATGTTTCTTTGGATCCTCGCATAATAAGCATGCAACCCAGAAAGTCCTTTTTACACCCAAACGTATTGTTTACATCAATTCCAACACGGCAACGTCAACGGGTGCGTGATCAGTGGAGTGCACGTCCAAGCAAAAGGGCCGCAACAGCACATAATACACCGCACCTCCAAAATAAGCGCCAATCGCCTGATCACCATTGTCCTTAAGCTGCTGCGTAAAAGCCTCTCTTCACGAGATCCTTTTTCCATGTCTTCTGCGTCTTCCAATACAATGCCTCAGACCGCAAACGTAGAGCAAAGCCCCAATCAAAGTCGCCACAACATTGCATTATCGGCGCCTGACACACAAGACTCGGTTTCGCCCACAATGTCACCGACTTCCGCACCAAACCCCGAGTATCTCGAGCAGGTGCTGTCTAAATGCTCTGATTTCTTGCCCGCGAGTCACTGGACGCCATTATTATGCTCAGGTAATGCACATCCGACTACGGGCCCAGTCAAATACCAAACCCAGCGTAAAATTGTCGACCTCGACACTAGTGTGCGATCCGACCATTTAATGGCGAAAAAACTGCAGCAAGAAGAGGTCAACTCTGCTTCTAACATGACACCGCAAGTCCAATCTCCACATCCCCTTTCACCCTTTATTACATTAAGCGAACATCATGCCCATTCCCCATTCGAAAACTCTTCTCCAAGTCCTGATGAAATTGATTACTTCACCGAGAAACGTAAATTTAGGTTGAAACATGCAATGGAAGAGGATGGTTGCGGCATGATGAGCTGTTCTGCGCCTCCAACACTGTTGACAAGAATTACTGGGAAGGTTTGGAAAGAGCTACGGCCGAGCTTGGATATTAAAACTGGATCTTTGGTGTTGGATGGGCAGTCTCGGACAACAGACCGAGTTCGAGAAGCCCATGGACTCTTTGATCGCGATAGGTAGTACGTCTTTTCGGTCAAATTACCAAACATCCAGCTGAACTGTAATAGTGAATCCTACGCTGCACCAGCTATCGATCTTGGAACTGGTTATCGTTACGATCGACTTTTACGGGAGAAGCTCGACAAAACCTCATCAGCAGGTCAACCCTCTCCGACGCCCGAGCACTCTACCCCTTTCAGCCGTACTGGTCTTGGCCACTGGACAACACGTAATCACACTATGATGCCCAGTCCATTACCTTATCAGTTGACGGATCTTCAGCAAATGCCCACTTACCCCCCTCCTTTGCTCCACTCAACTGTCAGTCCACCACTGCCTCCACTCAATGAGCATCTCGCTATGGCTGAGTGGCAGCCGCCTGTGGTTTCATCTCATGCTAAGTCTTTGCCTTCACCTCACGCTTTTCTCGATGTGTCTGGGCCCGCCATAAATCATCCAGCATCCATATTCGGTCCTTTTGCCGACGAACTTCCTGCCGCACCTCAACCAGTCATTCCTCATCCTCCACATATAGAGCCTTGCGTCGCCCAAGTCCCTTCTCAAGAATCCATCCCTCTAACGGCAGGTGTAAAGATGCAGCTCCGAGACTGCTCGCACATCCATATTCATCTCGATTTGATGACTCCCCTCATGCCCAATCCCATTTCTTTGCGAAAGGTTATATCGACACAAGGAGAATCTCAAGACTTCTATGGGCTCTCAGCGTCTGAGAATAAGGCTGGGCAATATCATTCTATTTCAGCAACGAACGATGGCAACCATCTTCCTCCAAACTATCCTCACGGCTCTTATCCCTCGCCATCACCTCATCACGTGTCTTCGCCTGCCATGACCAGCCACCAACACTCTTTCTCAGTCCTTGATCCAAGATTTTTCCAGAATGATATCCCACCCATCCACAATACCCATGTCCGTCAGACAGAAGGTATGCCTCTTATTGGGATTGACGTGCTTCATCCCGCCCCGCCGTACCCCGATAATCCTCTGGAAGAGAGACTCACGTCTGTGCCCCCTTTACCCAAGAAGAAGCGAGGAAGGCCTAGACGGTCTACTTATCCCAATGATCTGGTGGAGAAGTATACTGGCGAGAACGGGCAGGAGGAGAGGCCTGAGAAATGCAATGGTCAGGAAGGGTTTGAATTTGGCAGACGATTTTTGCCAAAAACTCCCATTGCATGTAACTTTTGTCGACTCAAGAAACTCAAGTAAGTCATACATCTTACAAACACTTCAAAATGACAAAATACTGAACTTTCGATTTAGATGTAATGGTCAAAGGCCCGCTTGCTCACATTGTAAACGACGGAGTGATAGTGAATGTGTGTACCAAAAGGCTCCCCACCGACGTCGACCGGGCAAACAAAGAAGGCAAAGAGAAGTAAATCGTGATATCCCTTTTACATCGGATATCCTACTACCTTTGACGGGCCGGCATTCCGAAAAACCTATGACTCAGGTATGGGCGGAGAGATAAGGATAATTATCAAGCAACTCTGCATGGAAATAGGAGGAAGGCGGGGACAAGGAAACTCTGGCGCAAGTACCAGGACAGGGGTTTGAGCAGGCAAGGTGCTTCAATCATATCAGCGAAAACGATGGCTATCACTACGACGAACTGATGCCCGAAAGTCGTGCGATGGAGTTTCCAGGAGAAGCGGCGGCGGGGAGCGGGCCGAGATTCGAGATGAGAATGGCAAAGGGATGAGATAAAAAAGAAGCAAATGAAAAAAAAAAACAAAAATTGCCGCTGGGGCACAGAAGAGGGGTCCATCATAGTGAAGCTTTTTCTTATTTTGTATCATCTGTCACGATTTTTTTTGGATAGTTGTATGCTTTATGTTTTCTTATCGGGATATCGTGGTTGATGTCCTTCTTGGGTGTATGATAAGCATGGATCGATCATTCACTGTATTTGTTCTGTGCAGTACGCCATCACGGAAATAACAGAGTTTGCTTGGGTTTCGGAAGGCGTTCATTCTCTATATTTCAAAACGCAAAGATCGGCAACCAAAGACCGGACGGAGATACCCGAGTATCGTCATCCTCGACTGCAGACTGCAAGGAGGTACGTATTTGAAGAGACGAGAAGCGGGGAGGGGAGTAATAAATAAAAAAATTCTCAATCTTCAGAGGCTGATAAGACGATGCGCCGACAACCAAAATCCGCCGTTATATCTTTTTCGTGAAGTTTGAGACAGCGAACAACGGAATGAGCAGGCCCTCGTTTGCTATGTCCAGCGGTGAGAACGTTTTACGTATTTTATCCAAAGTATGACGAATACCATTTATTACCAAAGGCGATATATTTATAATCTACGTAACTGTTCGGCTTATCCTGTTCATTCGGCTTATCACTTACTTATCACACGATTCGGCGTCATCCGAAGCCCGCACCAGCAGCAGATAATATGATGACATTTATTTTTTATGCTGGGCCTCACCGCAAGTATATTCAAGAAGCACCAAGGGGTTTCTTGGCTGATAATGAAGTTCATATAAGTACGGTTTTTCGACGTTTCTGCCTTCCTTATACCTGTGGAACTCTATTAATTGGCCAATAAATTAATACTCAGAAACTATTGATGATTATGATAGGCGACGAAAGTGCCATGTAATAATAGGAGCCATGTGCCAACAAAATATCACATTCGCGGTTTGCGCTACATGATGGTCGTAAGGTATTTGACAGAAATGTCATGGAAAATGAATAGAAAGAGTGACGCTATCGTACACAACCCAGCCGTGCCTATCTGCTAGCCCAGTTACGCGACTGTCACCCGTTCCTCGCTTGTTCTTTCTCCAACGAAGTTCCCCCTGTTTTCTCTCGCTTCTTGATCTATTTTGCGCTTTTTCAGCCAACAGAGCTTGAATCAGTCTTGTTTAGTAATTATCAAAACATGTCCTGATTTATGATACTCCCGACCCCGAAATTGCCAATACTTTGTCACTTATCGCTTATCGTTGACCGCTTCCCCCCCTCGTTCATCCCACCCCCCGCCCCCACTTGCACAACATGCGCCTTGTCCAATGCACAATATGGCGTCAATATTACCATCTTAGATATCGGAACGGACATCCGTGGAAAAGAACCCGATATCCCAGGTAGTATGTAAAGGAGAAAAGGGATGGAGATGAAGACATCAAATCATCGTCCATCGCCCAAACCAAACTCATTTAGTTTTCCACTAGTAACATGTCGGCATCCTACAAGGGGGCCGAGGTACCTATGTCACAGGATCAGGCAACTGGTTTTCCAGTCCAAACACTCAATGAAGGTATTGAGTCTCCAGAGCTCGATCAAAAGCAGAAGGACTATGTGGATCTAGAGAAGAATGAGTCTACAGATGACGTTGAAGTCGAGGTCGAGTCCACTAAAGACTCAGCAGTGGAGCTTACACCTAATGAAGCTTTCACTTGGAATGTGGATGGTGATCAGTCGCCTTGTGAGTATCTCTCATTACCCGACTTGGTCATCAGCTTATCCCTCTTTAGTCCCCGAAGTAGCAGCCTGCGTGCCGAACACAGACGATCCCAGTACCCCTTGCAACAGTGAGTGTTCATTAACTGTTTATATTTATTAAGTTGATCATTACTAGCTGTAAGGGCATGGATTCTTCTTACAGCCTTTGTCATCCTTTTTGCTGGTGTCAACCAGTTCTTCGGCTTACGTTATGTAAGTCTCCATTGAGAAATTCCGGGATCTGGCTGATATAATCTGGTGTCCAGCCCTCTCTTACCATAGTAGGCGACTTCGTCCCCTACTATGTCAAAGTGGTAGCTTACTCTTCTGATAGGGTTATGTGGTCTGTCAGCTGTTGGTATTTCCTATAGGTAGAGCTTGGGAAAAACTTCCTAAATGGGTTGTTCCCCTTGGGCCTTTCTCATTCTACCTCAACCCTGGGAAGTTTACTATCAAAGAGCATGCCCTCATTGTTATTGTAAGCCTTTTTACATCCTACTTCAAGACATCTCACTGAGTGAAACCATTAGTGTGTCAACTTGACAGCCAGTACCGCTTACGCTATGGGTTCTCTTGTCGCTATCATCTCTCCTGTCTATTGGAACCGTGATTTTGGAGCAGGTTTCTCCTTTGTTTATTTGCTCACCACCCAAGCTCTTGGGTAGGTTCCACCATTCCCAGTCTCAAGCTAATCACAGCAGTTTCGGCCTCGCTGGTCTCGCTCGAAGGTGGCTGGTTTACCCCGCCGCCCTCATTTGGCCTTCATCCCTCTCATCCACCGTACTTTTCCGAGCTCTTCATGAGCCTCAGAGTCGAAGCCCTGCCAACGGGTGGACGATCAGCAGATACCGTTTCTTCATCTATCTGACTATCGGCGCTTTCAGTTGGTTCTGGTTTCCCGATTACATCTGGACTTCTTTAAGTACTTTTGCGTTCATCACTTGGATCGTGCCCCACAACCAAAAGGTCAACACCATTTTCGGAGTGGGTATTCTTCGTGCTATACGAAGAGCGTTGGGTTAATGAGCTGTGCAGATGAACTCTGGCTTAGGTCTTTTGCCAATCAGTTTCGATTGGACTCAAATCAACTATGCTGGTAATCCCCTTACCACACCTTTCTACATTACTTGCAACGCTTTTGCTGTCGTTGTGTTCTTCTACCTATTCTTATCACCCATAGTGAGTTGATCCCAAGTCCCTGAAGCCGCAATTACTAATTCAGTACAGCTTTACTACAAGGACGTCTGGCACAGTGCTCAGTATGTTCCCCGATCGAAATGTGCAACCCCACGCTAACCATTCATCAGCCTCCCTCTCCTCTCTTCGTCCACTTTTGACAACACCGGATCATCCTACAACATTTCTCGAGTCGTTGACCAGAGTCTCGATTTTGTCCTTGCCAAATACCAAGAGTACTCCCCCATGTACATCTCCATGTCGTACTCCCTCAGTTACGGCCTCTCCTTCGCCGCTGTGACCAGTATCGTCTTCTACACCTATCTCTACAACGGTAAAGAGATCTGGGCCAAGTTCAAGGACGCCAAACACGGTGGAGAGGATATCCACAAACGGCTGATGAACTCTTACAAGGAAGTTCCTGATTGGTGGTACGGCGTCCTCACCGTCATTGTTCTCGGTCTTGGTATTTTCACTTGTAGATATTGGGATACTCAGCTGCCTGTTTGGGGTTTCATCGTGGTTTGCTTCGGTATGGGAATAGTCTTGATTGTGCCCGAAGGTATCCTCGAGGGCACTACCAATCAGCGAAGTGAGTATTGCTCGCTTTGCAGACAGAGCTGTGCTAATCATCAATATAGTCTTCCTGAATATCATTACCGAGTTGATTGCGGGTTATGCTTGGCCTGGGAAGCCTATTGCCAACATGCTCGTCAAGTGTTACGGCTATAATAGTGTCGTGCGTCTTCAGCTTCTGGGAACCTTTTCAGAAATCCATGACTGATGATGAAACAGAAACACGGTATGGACTTTGCTCAAGATCTCAAGCTCGGTCAATACATGGTAAATAATCATAAATAGCCTATCCCAACGATCAGCTAACCGGATTGGTAGAAAATTCCTCCCCGAACTCTTTTCTGGGCTCAGATCTACTCTACTCTTTTGGCTACAGTGACTCAGACAGGGGGTAAGTCTTGTCTTTCGGCCTTGGATGTTCCACGCTGATGGCGGCCCAGTGCTTCGATGGATGATGGGCAACATCAAGGGTCTTTGTCAGCCCACCAATCCTGACCGATTCACTTGTGCGGGCGCAAAGGTTGTTTACAACGCGTCTCTTATCTGGGGTACCATTGGTCCCCAAAGAATGTTCCAGGCAGGCCAGGTTTACAATGGTTTGATGTACTTCTTCTTCATTGGCGTAGGTTCTTTTTCCTTTTCGAGACAAGATATTGCTAAAAAGTGAAATGTTTAGCCTGTGGCTACTGTGCTCGTCTACCTTGTTTACCGACGATACCCTCGCAGCTGGGTCAAGTATATTAACGTGCCCGTCTTCTTCAACGCCGCAGGTAAGTTTTCCTTCCCTACAGGCTTGGCCTCGGATAGTGACGAAGCCTTTCAGGCAATATCCCTCCCGCCAACACTAGTAAGTCTGAGCTCGAGCAAACTCCACTCGATCTTCGCTGACTGGTGTCATCAGCCCAATATTCTCTTTGGTTCATTTTTGGTTTCATTTTCAACTACCTCATCCGAAAACGGGCCTTTGCTTGGTGGAAGCGATACAACTGTAAGCTCAACTCCATCCCTCTGCTTTTTGCCAACGCTTATGCAGTTTTCCTTCACTAGACCTAACCCAAGCTGCCATGGATACTGGTACGGCACTCGCCACCATCATCATCTTCTTCACTCTTAGTTACAACGGTGTCAAGTTAAATTGGTGGGGTAACAGTGTTGGATCCGACACGGATGATGCCAAAGGGACACCTTGGTTGACTGTTCCAAGTGGGAGTTACTTTGGTCGGGGACCGGGAGAGTTCTAAGCGATTTTTTCCCTCCTTATCAAATTCGTAAAGGGGTGAATTCTGTTGTTGGATATGACGGGCGGATACAGTGATAATAATTTGGTTATACATAGAAGGTTTCAGTTTGATGCTCAGTAGACTACTTGTTATTTAGACGATTTTGATGTATAAAGCGTAACATAAGACGACCAGGTTTCTGACTCACTCCTCGCGCTAAGCAAGCGGTATGCCAGCATTTCCCTTGCCATTCTGATACACCTTTGAAAGCCCATTGTACTTCTGTTTGATCTCCTGCGCTCTTGCCTTCATAGCCTCCTTCTCATCGTCTTCCAAATCCTCGATCAACTCCGCCACTGAACGCGCCGTCCAAAATTCGTTTGACTTGTTGTAAAGCGGCCGATTTGCAAATTCAGACTGTGATTCCGAAGAAGTCGGAACCTTGAAAATTTGTTCGAGAATACGAATGTCATGGGGGATGTTGAATGCGTCTCGGGTGTCTTCGTACGTGAAGAGGAAGTAGTGGTTGTCGAACCCAGACCAGGTTATACCAGAGAGACCTTTGATGCGTTAGCTGGAGCTTTATTATATAGGCGATTCAAAGCTTACAAAGTGAGCAAGGTTCATGGGTAGCGAAGAAGATACACTCGCTAGGCAATGGTCTCTGGTCCACAGGAAGAGCGTAAAAATGCTGAATACAGTTGATCTCTCCGTGCTGTGCGAATTGTATTAGCACTAGCACTCAGGAGTTATGAATCCGTAAGTTCAGTCTTACTTACAAGAAGAGGGGAGGAAGTCTCATTGTTGGTCGCAACCACGACCATGCTCAAATCACTCTTTCGCAAGATAGCCGCACCAAAGACTTTACACCCTGCCGCAACACCTTCTGCGGTGAGAGGGATAATCTTATCGTCGGTAGTGGAGAGAAAGGCGTCAAGAAGCTGGGCTGAAGTGTTGGACATGTTGATTGCTGAGAGGATGAGATAGACATCTTGTTCATTGAAAAAAAAAGTGCGAACAATGCATGCGTTTCGTTGTGAATAGGGATCCGGTACGAGCGGACCACCGGGAGATAAGGAAAACTCGTCTCAGTGACTTCGGTAATCCGAGTCGCCCTCAACCAAAAAGCGTCGCACGCAAAAAGTTATGACGTTGGCACTTTTCTCTTACTCTTCGATCCTACCTCCGCCGATTTCCTCGTTCCGTCCGCTTAGTAGTTTCTCCACCTCGTTCTTCAGCTATTTTTCTGCCAGGTCATTCATCATGCGCCCCTGTCTCCGCCTCCTCACTCGGACGGCTAACTACCCAGGCCATATCCCACTTTCTCACTCCCAAAACGCCCTTCTCGCAGTCGGCTCCGGCGTTGTCGGCGTCCTCGACGTCACACGCGGTGATCTCATCGCTTCCCTCTCGGAATCCACAGCCGGTATCTTCCTCCCGGCGCTACATGAGAAGATGAAGATAATGCCAGAGGGGAGACAGATTATGAAGGATCGACCGGAGATTACGAATAAGACGATTGAGAAACTGAAAGAACTGAAGAGGGGCACGCTGGGAAGAGAATATGTAGAGTGGTTGGGAGATGGAGGGCTGGAACCGGAGAGCCGAGCTCCTGTGAGCCTTTTGACGCATTTCACCTGCAGAAGCAATTGGAGCTTATTGCGAAGTTCAGGTACAATACATCGATTCTCCAGTCTTAGCATATACAATGCTTCGTTACCGCCAAACCCACGATCTCTACCACACCCTCTTCTCTTTACCCCCCACTCTTCCACATGAACTATCCCTCAAAGTACTCGAATTATCCAATATGTCCCTTCCCGTCGCACTCCTCTCCTCTGTTTTCGGTCCCCTGAGGTTAAAGAGAAAAGAGACTTGGACGGGGGATTGGGTACCATGGGCACTAAGGACGGGGCGGGAAGGGAGGAGCCTCGTGACTGTGTATTGGGAGAAGAGGTGGGAGCAGGGCATAGGGGAACTGAGGAGAGAACTGGGGGTGAAGAGAAATGATGCAGAGGGAGTGGAAGCGAGGTGGGGCGGGTATAGGAAGATTAGAGAGGCAGAAAGGGAGTTGAGAAGAAAAGGTGAATGGGTGGATGAGCCGGAAGATTGGTAGTGGAAAATCATGTTGTTTGAACCGCATATGATGATGCACAGAGTCAATAATCATATCTGAAATAAACAAATCTACCTTATAAATAAAAATAGGTAAATGGTAAATCCCCTCGACATCGAAGTCCTAATTTAGACCCTATACAATCCCTTCCCTTTTCTCTCCCTACCTGCAGCGCTTATTTGCTCCATTCCTTTTCATTCCCATTACCACACATTCTAAAAACACTCCAGGCTTTTGAGCGAGTAATTAGAAGAACAGATAAGTCAACACAAAGACACCGACCATGAGCCCGATGACAATTTCGAGGGGGACACCCTGCTGCTGAGCAGTAGCCACAGCTTGCGCAGGCTTGTTGGCAGGCTCGTTAGCACCTCCGGCCGTACCCCGCTTCCTCAAGCCAGAGACTTGAGGACCCTTGGCCTCTTCCAATTGGGCACGAAGAGACTCAATCTCCTTGAGCGCAACAGCAAGTTTTTCAGAATCAGAGGTGGTGGCCGCAAGAGATTGCTCGAGTGCAGAGTTAGTTGCGTTAACGGCAGTGGGAGTGAGAGATGGAAGAGGAGGTTGAGTAGGGGCAAGAGCGGGAGCAGTAATGTCGACAGACTTGGGTTGTTCGAGGGGAGAGAAGGGTTTCTCATGGGAAGGTGATGTTTGGGCGTGGCTGAAGATGGCCTGTGCAAGTGTTAGCCTTCTAGGTCCTTTGGATTTAAATATCTTTAGGAGGTTATATAGTCATGCACAAAAAAGAATGAAGGGAAAGCTGAAAAAAAAGACAAACTGCGACAGGAGGCTTGTAAGGTGGCTGTTCAATTTCCCAGTAGGTCAAACCACCATTACGGAAAAGAGCCGGATCGTACTCCTTTTCCGGCTTTGTGGTCCACCGTGTCAAGCCTTCATGATAAATATTGTTCTTTTTGCCATGCGAATCACCCAAAAAGAATTTGAAGCAAGACGAAGATATTCGCAATTGAAAGTTGCGGAAAAGGAAGTGAAGAGGAAGATCACGGTCAAATCCGTTCCCCCTAGGAAACACGCAGCTACTCACTGGTTCTTCAACCCTGCTAGCCTCACCAACCTCTTCTTCTTCAGGAATGCCCTGGTTATTTGTGGATCCGTCTTCGGCGGGGAGGTACACAACCTTGAGCTTTTGCTCGCTAATAGCGCCCTTGTTTGTCTTCTCCAATTGTGACCACTATCCAAAGATGTCAGCACTTGGATTCTTCAACAGCATAGGCAACTGACCAGTTCCGCCAAAGAGTGCATTTCTTCGTCAGGAGTGATGAACGCAGACTGAACCAAGAACTTGTCCTTGCACTTGGCGTGGGGAGGGGGTTCCTGGGCTAAAGGCTGCAACATGACTTAATATCCAGCCATCAGTCCGCAATACACCAGTTTATTCGTATTACAAGACGCTACTCACTGTGCACTTCGACACTCTCTCCAGCCTCAACCCTTCCAGAGTTGGGCCTCACAGAATACTGCTTCGGCGCAGTCGTCTTGACCTTGAAGGCAACAGGGTGGTAGTTGGGGTTGTGGATGAGAAGCGAGCGCTTGACGACATTGGTGAAGGGACCTGCATCAGAGCGGAAAAAAAGGTTAGTACATTCAGCTACAGATGAAGAAAGGAGGCGACAAAGGGATGGTGATAGGAGGATAGGACGTTAGGGGCGTTGCGCAGCCGACCGCGCCTCAGAACACCAAGCGACGCCAGGGAGCAGCTCTAACGCCTTGTATTCCATGCACGACTCCTTAATGGTTGCTTTCCGACGCAACCTTGCCCTCTGACTTTCCACATCACCTCCCATCACGACCATCGGTTGAGACATGACTTACGGGGGAAACCCAATTGAGTAGCGGGAGTAAGTTCGATCGACATGTTGTTCGTGCTCTATTGAGTAATCTAACCACCCGGTATATATCTCAGAAAAATGGCTTGACGGATATGGTTAACTGTTCTGTCGACTTGGTCAAACAGAAATCAAGGTGGAAGGGCGTGGCTTGTTGAGTGACGCTGAACACAAGGCGATAGGTGGACACTAGTTTTGCAGGATTAACTGTGAATATGAAGTGCGTTTACGTGTCGGCTACTCCTCTATGGATGGTTGTCAAGTTGAGAAATGAAGGAGAAAAAGGGAAATGGTGAGAAATAGGGGAAATGAACAACACTATTATGAGGACGGGACGATCAATGATGACGCCGATCTACAACCAATGCCACATCATTTTCACCGAGTATGCCCGGTCGCTCTTGTGACGTGGAACTTTATATACAAGGGCATGATATCTTACTTTTTCTGTTCTCGTATACTTGCATGAACTAGTACTCTTGGCAAACGGACGAGTGGCATGATAGCTCTGGACCTGTGCTGTCCTCGCTGAAAATCTTCATTCATCTCCTCGCAGATCTTCCAAAGACATCATAGCTGCCGTCCTGGTACCGCCCGCAGAGATCGAAAACCTCGAACATGGAGCACTAAGAGACATCGCACACCATAATGCTTGTGAGCAGCGAGGAATTGTTTTCTTATGCATATTATTATACCATAGCATAGATCCAACGCAGCATAGTACACATTGCAACGACTGAAATTTTTATCAGCAAAGTTCTTTGTGTCGCACGATTACCCACTATCATGGGTCTCCGACCGACGACAAGGCCACTCGATCACCTTCGTAAAATGTGGCCGGTCTGACCAATGATCAAAAGTCACTGAATTTTCTCTTTCGGTTATCAGTGTCTGACACTAGTCGCAATCGTCGACAAATGTTTTGCGGAGAAGTACGTGCAGACAAACCAATAATCGCCTGTCGCAGTCCCACTGGAAATGTAGCCTAAAACGCATGGTTGTCCTCCAGGATGGCATGGATAGTTAGGGTTATGCCACTGGGGATGACGGCCATGATCCTCGCAAATTCACTCAATGGATGTGCGTGGGCAGCTGTCGCCGTCGACGATTCTTATGCATTGAATGAGCAGGCAAGCCATTGATAAACGCACAGACCATAATATGCAGCGAGCGAAGCTATTTAGCAGGCTAATCCGAAAAACCCAAACGGAAATGTAACGTGGAATGTGCGTCCTTCACCCTTATAGCCATGTCTTACATGGTAGTCACGGAGTGACTTGCATGAATGAACCCGTCACTGTGTTGTGCGGTGGAGCAATTGTTGACAACAGTCACGCAATAATTAGATGCGTTTCAACTCATATCTATCACCTTTTTAAGGTTAGTACGCGTAATCGTGAAATGTGGGCTGCCAGAACAATGCGCAGCAGCTACTTTGTTCCTCGGCCAGCGACCACGTTTCTTTGTCTTTATCTGTTCTTAATCCGAAAGATGTCCCTTATGACTGCATAGCACACCAACCTGTAGGTGTATACTCGGTCTTGGTCCCGACTTTGATGTGCGGCTTAATAATCAAATTCCACGTGCCCGAACGAAGAAGTATCAAGCGAGTCGATAGCTCGGTGAGAAGCGGCGATCCGGCGTTTCACCCACCTTCCATATTCTATCAGATCCAAATCTGAACGATGCGATGACAAATAAGGGCCTGCCTCCACCTCCATTTCTCGGTCTTTATCATCAACGATCTATGTATCGCACTCCTTTTTGACTTTTTTAACTGCTTTTCTAATAAAATGAAAATAAAAAGGTATACAACACATCGGTGTCATGCTCCTTTTCTGCTTATCAAGCTTTACTCACGCCATTGGAAAATTTCATCGCTGATTCATCTTGAAACTTGTCGAAAGGATGAGAACCAGTGGAAGGGTATATAATGTGGCTGTTTTGGGGTATGAAAAAGCAGCTCTTCTTCTTCTCATCAACAACTCTCTATCTCACCATTCTGGGCACGCCATTCCGTCTTAACTGGTCCAATAATACAAAGCAAATTAAATATATTAACAATGACCGAACTCCCTCGAACGAAAACGGGAGATACCGTCAGCACTCTCACACCACCTATTTCTGGTGCTCCATCACCCGATGGAACAGCAGTTGATGTGGACGCCATTTGCAAAGAAAAGCACCTTGACAAGAAATCGATCGACGAGCTATTACCTCCTTCGACTAAATCTGAGGTACATCTCGAAGCTCAAAGTCAGAAGGAAGGCAGTTTGACCAAGTTAAGTCCAAGCCGCAAATGGTTCTTACTACTGGTTTTCAGTGTTGCTCAGGTAGGCACAATCGTTCACTGCTTTATATCTACATATGCTGACGATGCTACATTTACGAAGTATCTCGATGTCTGTTCCGTATCTGCTCTTTTTGTCCTTACAGATGCCATTCAAAAAGACCTTGGCATTCAATACGAGGCTTCCTCTTGGATCATTGTAAGTTGGCCATACAATATTATTAATGGGCCTCAAACTGACCTTTATATCACAGACTAGCTACTCGGTCACATTTGCCTCATTTTTATTATTTTGGGGGCGTGTAGCGGACCTATACTCGGCAAAAGCCGTCTTCGCATACGGCTTCCTTGGACTCGGTGCTGTCAACTTGGTCATCTCTTTTATGCCTAACCAGTTTGCCTATTTCATCTTCCGTGCCTTGAGCGGAATTGCTGGGGCTGCTACCGTAAGCTTGGGCCTCCATATAATAGGTAATGATGGTTGATCAGATATTGCAGATTCCCTCGGCTTTCAGGTTGATCCTTGCTCTTTTTGAGCCGGAAGAGCTCAACTTCGCTCTTACCATTTTCGGTCTCAGCGGTGCTATCGCCAATGTCACAGGTCTTGTTATTGCAGGCTTCTTTGGATTCATCACTGCCAATGACCAACAAGCCGGCTGGAGATGGTTCTTCCGAGTACGTCCCAAATCCGTCAACAGGGGGTTTAGCTAACTGACGATTGTTTTCCTTTTTTTGCAGATGATGGCTATCGTAATTGTACCTTTCGGCGTTTCCGCCCTTACTCTCATCCCCCAATCCGCGGGAGAATTGGCTGAGCAACTTCCAACTCGAGATAAACTCAAAAGGCTCGACATTGTCGGCTGCTTCATGATGCTTGTCTCCATCATCTTGCTTATCCTTGGTATCACTCTCGGCGCTTCTTATGGCTGGAAAAAGCCAGGCTTCTTGGTTCCATTTTTGCTCTGCTGGCCCATTTTTGTTGCTTTCTTTATCTACGAAGCGAGGTTATCTGAGGGTTACGCTTTGATCCCTCCATCGTTCTGGAAGATTCCAAACATGACCTTACTGATCGTCTTTGCGCTTGGTATTTACCCTTGGTGGTGTGTAAGTCAATTCTTTGTTATCCGCACTGCTCAGAGCTGATATCTGGAATACAGGTGAGCCAACTGCCCCTTGTCGAACGATCCATCGACTACTTCAACGAACCTGCCATCATTGCCGCCCTCCGAGTCTTCCCTCAAGGTGCTTCAGCTCTTTTCGTCGCATTCTTTATTCCTCGACTTCTTCAAAAAGTCCGCAGTGCCCGAATCCCCCTTGCTGGCGGTATGATCGTCGCTGCTGCCATGTATCTGCTCATCATTTTCAACGATGGCAAACTCGGGAGCGATTATTGGAGATGGCTTTTCCCCGCATTCATCATTGGAAGTGGTGCTGCTATGATAAGTTTCTTAGCCACAAAGTATGTCTATCTCCTTTGAAAGCTTTCTATGTGATCCTTTTGGCAGATGGCTGACCCTAGCACAGTATCACAGTTATGACCTCTGTTCCCCCCGAGATTTCTGGTGTTGCGGGTGCGATGCTCCAAGTCTCCCTCCAAGTTGGCGCTGCCATCAGCCTCACTGTACAGGCTGGGCTTCTCACCCTTAATCCCGGAGGAATGACCAACTATGCCAACGTTCAAGCGTCCTTATGGTTCCAATTCGGGTGGCTTGTGGTGAACGCTTTGATTATTATTGTTTTCTTTAGACAGAGCAAGATGCCAAAAACATCAGAGGAAGAGGGAGCTGCTGCGGCGTTTGGGGCATAAGTCTGCGTTTGGGCTAAGTTGTAGAGAAGGATTAGAGTATTCGTGTTATAAAACGAATGATATAGAGTAGCAATCCTACAAAAATGTATTAATGTAATTTATCTTTCACTCATTGCCACAGTTCCCCTCCATTTCAGCGCTTGAAAACTCCCTTGTCACCGCCATAATAGTAGAATAAATTGGCGGGCATCTCATTTAGTGCATATCTGGCGGAAATCGGTAAAATACCTGAGTCGAGAGCCAAAAAATCATAGTGCATCCTACAACACCCATATATATGGAAGAATATAATCGTCCACGACTATTACTGAACCTACTCATCATCCTCATCTTCATCCTCTTCGTCTTCATCTTCACTTTCTACAACTTTCTTCCTTCTTCCTCCTCTTCTTGATGGTGCCTTTCTTGCGGTTGCCTTCTTCCGTGGTGCAGATGCCACTTCTTCTTCCTCAGCCTCCTCCTCATCGACAGCAGGTGTTTCTTCCTCGTCTTCCTCAACATCCTCCTCAATGACCTGCTTTCTCCGGGTCGTTCTCACTGCCGCCGCAGGAGGTCGTTTGGCGGCACGGCGTTTGGCAGCTTTTGCCTTGCGTAATACGTCCGCTTCGAGGGCTTGATCTTCAAGACCCTTTGCTTGATGCTCGTTGAGGATCTGATACGTGCATCATAAGCTTTAAAGATTGAAAGAAATAGGCAAAAAACGAACCCGTTCGAACTCTTGCAATTCAGTTTCAGGCTTGTTAGAAGCCTTGTTCGCTCGAGCCTTGGCCAAGATCTCCGTGAACCGTCTAAACACTGTCTCTTCATGAAGCTTATCCTGATAGAATGGCAGACTGAAGTCATCAAATTTAGTTCAGGACATCTTTCATCAAAAGTGTAAATAAGACGCACCCCTCGATGAGCTTTTTGACGGATCTCTCGGACTTGAATGGTAAGAGTGAAAGACAGTAGGAGATGTCTCTCCATTGTCGCTCCTCTGTTGCCTGTCTGAATCGCTGACATAGCTTTTCCACGATTGATTCTGCCTGCTTTTCCTATTTTGACACATCAGCCTGGTATATCTCTTTATAGACTTCGAACAAAATGCTTACCTTTTCGATGAAGGTGAAAATGAATCGCATCGTCCTTTCGAACGTCTCCTCATCAACGGCATGCGCTCCGATACTCAGATGACTGATAACATCCTGCAAGTTGTTATACAGCGCATTGTCCTTTGTGGACAGCTCCGTAAAGAACAGTCTCGCGAGGTCGGAAATTCGTTGATCGGGATCTTCCAAGCATTTGGCCATTTCACCAAGCTGGCCTTTGACCTTGATCATACCGTTCAAGATAAGATGGGTGAGAACCATGAGGGTGTTCTTCTTGACGACAAGGTCGGTATCTGCGAGGCCTTGATAGAGACGTTCAGAGTTCTAAACATAAGCTTATTTAGCTAGGAACGTTCCATTGTAGACAGACTGAAATTACTTACGTCGTCAATCAGGTTACCAAAGCAAACTGCAATATCGCCCAAAGCAATCACGATATTACTCCTTACGACGGGGTCTTTGCTCGTTTCGAGAATCTTGAACAATAACGGCAAGTGTTGTTCACAAAACTGGGACGAAACACACATGAGCTTTGACAAACTCAGCGTTGCTGCTTCTCGGAGTGAAGGATACTACATCAAAACATATCAGTCCATCCACCGATTCTCACACATGGCACCAGCAACTCACTTTGTATTTCTTTGGACTGGCGCAGATATGCGCGATTAAATCTCCATACACGGCCAACAAGCTTTTCTCGCCATACAACAGTTCTTTCTCTTTCATGGTAGATATGAGATCACCGATGTCATCCTCAGCATTACCTGCTACAGCGTCGAGATCGTTTTGGTCCTTCTCAGCAGCCTTCGCAGCCGCTTTCTCTGCAGTGACGATTAACTTTACTTCTCTCAATACCCTATAAGAAAATGGCGGATGAGAGAAGCTAAGCTGGACTTACCTTTTGCTTTCTCATCCTTCCTCCTTTTGAACTCCCTCTCCACAAGCTCAAGATAAACGATGTGTTTCAAAGCCACATGACCAACAACGAAAACCATTTGAGCAATCCTAAAGCTACTGGCTTGTGCTTTCAAAGGCGCTACCTCTTCATTGGCAGGGGCGAGTTGGGACTGGGTTTGAGAGGTTTCATCATCGTCCACAGTTTCCAACTCGTTATCTGCTGTCGCGGAGGTATCACCATTTTCAGCGGTCTCTTGGTTTCCATTCTCCAGTTCCCCATTTTTTTCTTTCTCACCCTCCTCTTTTTCCCTCTCGATCTCCGTTTCCTTTTCAGGCGCTTCAAACACCTTCGTTGTCAAGTCTTTTATGATCTTCGTACAAAGTTTATCCGGTTGTTCACCCAACAGGTAAATAGTGTTAACAGCCTGTTCAGCCATGGAGAACCATTGGGGAGATTTGGGAGAGAACTCGATGATATCTTGGAGTTTGGTGAAGATAGGATTGTCCATTGGTAAACGCATTGTTTTATCCTGGAGGGACCCTATAACGGAGGATTAGTCTCCGTGGATCACATGTTCCATCGAGCGGTCGGACAGACAAACCTTTGACTTTCTTCACAGATCCGCCGAGACGTTGGAGAGCGATACAAGTATACTTCGCCAGCACCAAATCGTGCTATCGTTCGATATAATGTCCATCAGCTCTCAAAACCCTTAGCATTATATTAACTTCGGTTCCTGCTTACCATTCCAAAAGGTCCTAAACCAATCTTCAACAGTTTGTCCACTTTCTCGGTCACCACCTCTCTCTTTGCTAGGGCCAACATTCCGAGAATGATGATTGCCCCTTGCCTCTGCGCCTTGGGGATTTCTTGCTCGGTACCTACTCAAAACAAACCCATTCTTAATTAGCTCCATCTTCAGCGGAAATATTGGTAGGTAAAGAAGAAAAAGGGGAGAAGACGCACTGTAGACTTGCCAGAGCTTGTTAACAACATCGGTATGCACCATATTCTCTCCCATCATCGTGCGCATCAACTCTTCCAGACTTGTCAACTCTGCCAACGTAGCACCATACGTCCGTCTAACCCGTAAAAAAGGCGTCATCATTAGCCCCTTCCCCTTTCCAAATTTACGGGAATGAAGATACTTACTCAATCATATTCTTCGTGATCCTATTCACTTGCTGCTTTGGCGATAAATCCGGCACCACATCGAAATATAAACTTCTATAACACTCAATCACACTGCCCCGGATCCCTTTTCCTTCCCCTTCGTCCCCCGCTGTCGCATTATTATCCTTTGTCCATATCAGATGCAACATCGTCTTGATTCCCTGTTCGGCCGAGGCAATATCATACTCATACGCGACCCTAAAGAACCGCATAGATTCAAGGACTTCTGTTTTCGTGGTGGAGACGAGTAACTGGCACAAGGTTGGGATGGCAGATTCCAATTGGTTGATGAATCGGAGAGCATCGCCATAGTATTTTTTTGTGAGACGCAGTTTGGTGATGAGGTTGGGATCGATGGAGGCTTGTTCAGATTGGATGGCGGATAGGTCGAGTTGTGATTGACGGGGTTTCTTCTTCTTGAATTTTGGGGTGGATTCGTTTTGAACCTCGTCGTCTTCCTCTTCAACCCCGTCTTCCTTTTTTTTCTTAACTTTTGTCCCTTCTTCATCCTCTTTCTTCTCATCATCTTCACTTTCCTCATCATCATCCTCAATCCCTACTTCCCGTTTCGCCTTTTCCAACTCTTGCGCGTCCACCTTTTTCAGCTCGTCTGCCACCTTGTCGTACCTCTCCTGCCACTCTTGCAGATTCAGCGTCCCGCCATGAAGTGCACCGAACGGGTGAGTTTCCAGCAATTTACACAGAAGTTGGATAGCATATCGACGAGCAGAGGATGTCTTATCTTCGAGTGTGCGAATGGTAAGTTCGGTAATTTGATGACGCTGTTTAGGGAATTTGGCAGGTAGGCTATTTGCGTCAGGTCAAAGTTATGTGAGCTACCTTGAGCATCCGTCCCTGAATAACGAAGACCACACCACTTACTCGCAGAGCTTGATCAATGTTGTCAGGACTTTACATCTCACCCAAGAGTTCAGATCCAAAAATCTCTCCATTAACAACTCAAAAAACCTTTCGATCTGCTTCGTCTTTTGCTCTTCGTCACCTTCATCAGATGATGAAATGTCTTTGATGAGGATACCGATGATCTCTACAATAGCCATCCGCATAGGGTGCGCCTAAAACCACGACATTAGTCCCATCTTCCGCAGAGCACTCATGGAAAGGGACGTACGTCACTATCGAGATGTGCGAGCAGCAATGGCATCTGCTTCTGCACCATCCTCGGACTCAACTCTGCCAGCCTAACGAGAAATCTCGAGAAACTCCTCGGGCCTTTAGCATCATTATGCGCAAAGTTCTTTCCTGCTACATCCCTCAGAACCTCTTCTCCTAACTGCGAAAAATCAAATTCCTTTTCCAAAATCGCCAGCAGCTCCGCCATTGGTTCCGAGAGATGTTCGAAATACGTCAAATTCTGCATAATCGATGTTTGGGCCCCGAAAGCATGCTGATGAAATTTGACGGCGAGACAGATGACTTTGAATATGCCCAGACGGACTTCGGAAATTTTGAGGTATGCCTCTGTCTCGGCGAGTTGGTATGCGGGTTTGACAAAGCACGAGATGAAGGCTTCTCTTTCGGAAGAGGTACGCCATAATCGTGAAGTCGCTATCCGAAGAGTTTTGTGCATCGTACCAAGCACTAGCGGGAGATGATCTGAAAACATAAATGATGTTGCTACCCCAGCTCCACCAGCAGCAGTTTTTGTAATCTTTTTCTTACCTCTCCCTGTCATCGCCTGTCTCGGTTCATCGTTCGTCCTTCCCGCCCCGCGTTCTGCAACGTTGACAAACCACTGCAAAAGAAACGCCCACATCTCAAGCGGCTGCTTATGCACCATCGGTGCATCCATGTCGGCCTCAGCACCAAATCCTTGTCCATTGACAATTGCCATCACCGCGCTCGAGTGATAACTCAGTCCAGAGACAACAACATCCAGCAATTTGGTGAGTATACCGGCATCGATGTTTGGTTGGTCTGCGTACTTGAGGATGGAGCGGAAGACGTCGAATGTCGATGGGGAGGAGTTTACGATGGATTCTGGGTCACCTGCGATTTCTTCAATGGCGGAGGAGAGGGAAGAGTCGATAGACGATGTTCGGAGAGAAGGGATGTCGAGTTCTGCAGGAATTTGGTACAGCGGTGGATCTGAGAGGGCGAGGAGGTGTTCTTGCAATGTGAATTCTGCCATTGCGGTTGTTGTAGATGGGGATGGAAAAAGAAGAATGCTTATGGCATTCGAGGTTTGTTTTCGGCTGTTTTGTTTTGTTTACAAACGCGTCGCGAAAAAGACGGCATCAAAACAAAACGGAACCAAATTGTTCTCCGTATGGGTGGGTCAAGCCTGTCAACCAATGCACATATACGGAACTGCAACTGCATACTGGTACAAGTATTACTGCGATGTGTTACTGCAAGGCATAAGCCTCATGCGGCCCGTTCTCCCAATTTACGTCGCAGCGCCGATGCAATAAATGACTCGTGAACTAGGGATTCCATTACTCTAGATCTCGCCGTAAGAGCCTGCCTTGAAGACACCTTCCTCCTTTTCAACAATCTCGTACAAAGCCTTGAGCCAAGCCTCGAGCTTGGGCATGACTTCTTCCTGGGGCTGGCCCAGCTTGGGATAGAAAGTAGCACGGTAAGGACAGGCTTTCATAGCGAGCTGTAGGTTGAAGAAGAGTAGCAGGTTAGCCAGGCAAGGCTTTATGGTACGACTGCTTGCCGTCATGGTCTGTGCAGTGACTCACGTAGAACACGGGCCTAATCATCATACCATGATACTTCTTCAAGCTTTGTTCATAAGCTTTGGTAAAACTGGCAGAAAGCTCTTCGTCTTTGTTCTCAAGGTTGATTTTCAAGCCCAAAGAGGTGAATTTGAGACCACGAAGCAACCACATCAAGGCATCGGTCGCGACGCGGTCCTTGGCCTTGGGGATGTTGGCTTTTTCAGAGGCGAGGAGGGACTCAAGGGTGGCGCCGGAGGAGGGGTTTTTGGCGAGGTATGCTCGGATTTTCTAAACGATCAAATGGAATAAGGTGAGGTGTGTCTGATATATTAAAGATAAAGGAGGAGCGTACAGCAATGTTACCGGTTAAGTCATTTTGCACGACAGCGAAAGCGGGGTTACCAAAAAGGTCTATGGATTCTATTTAGTGCTTGCACCATGCAGCTCACAGATTAGGTGCGCTTACTGAAGATCTTGACTAAACCCTCCGCAGCCTCGAGGAACTCGGCAGTATCGACACCCTGCTCGGTGATGGTAACGTCTGTGAAGGACTATGCCGTGTGAGCTGATGCCCATTCAAGCAATCGCATGCAACTACCTTTGTGATGGTCTCGAAGAACTGTTGTTCACTCATTGTGTATAGCCAGATAGATGTAATGACTGGAAGTGATAGAGTTGAGTCCACTCGGGATCGGCTCATCTTCGCCCGTCCACGACCCCACAAAGGAGAGGGTCATTAGCGTTACGTAATTACTCTCTCTCGCACTCGCATTCGCGTCGTCCCTCCAGTCATCATCGCTCTTGTCTATACTCCCTCGTTTTCTCTACTTTGCTCTATATCTGTCCAAGATGGCCATCTCAAACGTAAGTCTCCATGGGAAACTGCGGACACCATATCCAACATTGACGCAACGCAGCATCCCGCTCTATGGAAGCAGCCCGCTCCAGCAAACTCTGCTTTCAACGACTACAACACCTTTCCCCTCGCCCAAACCCAGCGCCACAACACCTCTTCCCACCATGGTCCCGTGTCTCACACCCAACAACCTCTTGTAACCGGTACCTCTGTTCTCGGTATCAAGTTTGACAAGGGTGTGATGATTGCGGCTGATAATCTAGGCTCATATGGTTCTCTTGCGAGGTTTAGAGATATCCAGCGTCTTCATCCTCTGGGGAAACATACCCTTTTGGGTGTGGCGGGCGATATGTCAGATTACCAGTGGTTGAAAAAGGAGCTCGACGGACTCTTGTATGTCCATCTGTCGAAAACGGCGTAAGATGTGATGCTGACAGAATTATGTAGACGAGAGGAAGCTGCTCTCTCCCTGACTGACTCCCACCCCTCCCTCTCTCCTTCCAATATCTACACTCTCCTCTCCAATCTCTTTTACGCCCGCCGAAGCAAAGTCGACCCCATCTGGAACGCCGTTCTCGTCGGTGGTTGGGACGACGCCAAAAAAGAAAGTTTCCTCGCATACGTCGATTTGCTCGGTACAACTTATTCTGCGCCTACGCTCGCGACGGGCTTTGGAGCCCATCTCGCGCAACCGCTTTTGAGGGAAGCATATGAAGCGAAGGCGGGGATTGATGGCAAGGGGCCATTGTTAACTCAGGAAGAGGCGGAGAAGTTGATTGATGATTGTATGAAGGTGTTGTTCTACAGGGATGCAAGGAGTATCAACAAGGTCAGTTATATCTCTTATTTTGAAAACGTTTCTCTGATAAAAGCAAATAGTACCAAGTCGCTACTATCACAGAAGAAGGTGTCAAGATCAGTGACTCTAGGTCAGCTCCTACAGAATGGAAGTTTGCAGAGGGTTTGAGAGGGTACGGAGCGCAGACCCAGTAGAAGCTTGAGGAGATTGGATAGAAGTCTAGGATGGTATTTGTAATGCATATATGACGAACGGAAAGAGGATAATCGCGTCGCATGGTGCCACTCTGTTGTACCAGACAAAGAGACTTTACCCTTATTACACCAAGCATACCATGACCCTAAGTGACCGCGCATAAAGCAACGCGAGCAGTGCATAAAGATATGCACATGCATACACAAAAAAGCACGGCAATCCACATAACACTATAACCCACGTCGCATCTCATCGTCCTAACCTTTGCTCAACCTTTACCCAAGCTCTCATCGCCCCATCCCACTCATCTCTACTTAAGACCTCTTCTGCCGGTCGGTCCGGGATAGATATGCCGTGTCCGATTTTACGTACGAATGGAAAAGCAGAAGTACGGAGGGCAGTAATGAGGAGTGTCAAATGATGAAGGAATGGGATTGGGGTTGGATGTTGGCTGTGCCAGTTGGCTTAGTATCGTTTCTTCTATTAAAACAGAATAGAACGGCAAGTAGAGATGAGGAAGGGGAACGTACTAAATTTCGGTGATACGTAAAGCCCAGAAGGGATACCCCCACAATTCTGGTGCTCGGCGGGGTAGTAAAGCGCTGTAAAATGGCGGTGGTGAAAGTTGATGGATGATTAACAAATCAGGGTGGCTTATAAAATGCAAGTGCTCTATTGTATTTCATGACCTTGAATACCTGCTTCCATTTGTTTCATGTTAAAAAGAGAGACTCACGCTTCATGTCCTCATCGACCCTCTTTACGGTGATATCCTCCAAAGGAACTTGCTCTGCCACATAACTCCTTGTCAGGGATGCGATGGCAGGCGCTGAGCTAGAGGGTGGTAAGAGGTGAATTGTCATTTCCCTTCCGTTTCCTCCTGGCCAGACAGTGATACTCGTTACACCAGCGCCGACAATAAGCTGAGAAGATGGACGTCTTGTGTGCGCCGGGGAGATGACTGGTTCCCTTCTTTCTAGCCTCTCATTGGATTTGGCTGATTCAGCGGGAAGGGAAGAAGTGTCTTGACTGGGTTCTGTAGGTGGTGATAAAGGCGGTGAAGGAGGTAAAGTGGAAGTGGACGAAAGAGTGCGAATAAGGGTTGGTAAAGCGGATTGTGTCAAGCCTTATACATTCCATATTAGCAAATGAACGTATTATAAGAACAAACTATCAGAAAATTCAGATACCTTGCCCATCCCATACTGAAACCTCTGCAACACCTCTTTCCCCAGCCCATTCCACGACCCTCCGTACACTCACCACCAACCCTTCCCTCTCTCTCTTTCTTCTCTCTTTTCCCGATACTCCACCCGCTCTCCCTCTTACACCACCGCCAGAACGTAGGTTCGGTACAAGCACCAACCCAATATGCTTCGGGGGAAGAACATGTTCGATGTCAATAGTGGAGGAAAGGGGGGTAGTGAGGGCTTGGTAGATGCGCAGAAGCAGGGAGAAAACGGAGAATGTCAGGTGAAGAAGGATGAATAGAGGGTAGAATAAGGGAAGAAAGAATAGTCTAAAAGCTGAACGAGGCATGTTTCCTGAAAGAATTGAAAACTGGAAAGAGGAACAGACTGTGAGATTGTGGAAATCCGTTGCAGACTCTCGAAGCTGCGTATGAATGCTTGTTAGTCGCGACGACTTTAGATAGATATCTTATGACGTGGAACTTCTTTCAAAGTTCATACCGAAAGTAGACTACGTATAAACGATTGCAGTGCGCCATTCGTTATCAATTTTTCTCCGATTTGCCTCTCGAATTCCTCATATTGAGTAGCTCAACGAAAACAACAACAGTCTCCTCGGACCATATCGCATAATTCAAAGCTCATCTTACCTGGAAATCCCTTCTACTTATTGAATATTTGGCAACGTCAAGCGCAGCTAAAAAACATCGCACACGCACTGATTCACGTGACTGTGTGTTCTTCCGGTCAGTGGTCTTTCTTCACTTTTCCGGCTGTTGTCTTGGTTGAACGAGGAGACTCCAACACATGAAGGCATGCTATACATATGCTGTCAAATACTGCTTCCCCACCTACATCCCAAAAATGCTCTATTGACTCTTCAACCCTTCTAAGAACAGAGGATAATCGCAAGTTCCTTAAGTTTCTTAAAGCTTGCCGCCGTTATCGGTGTTAACCAAGACGAATCTATACCTGGGGTCACCTTTCCGGAAAGAAGGCAACGCCTTGTTGATATCGTTGAAGTTCCACTTCTGGATCCAAGGCTTAATGTTGTGCTTAAGAGCAAATTCGAACATTTCAGTAATCTCCTTGGGGCTACCGATGTTGGAACCAGCGACGCAAGCG
This sequence comes from Cryptococcus neoformans H99, assembly GCF_000149245.1. Classification (NCBI taxonomy): domain Eukaryota; kingdom Fungi; phylum Basidiomycota; class Tremellomycetes; order Tremellales; family Cryptococcaceae; genus Cryptococcus; species Cryptococcus neoformans. Next base: position 1,359,874 of record NC_026755.1, on the reverse strand, counting down.
CTGTGCATGATAAGAGGGAAAGCAGGGACTTGTAAAGGGGTGGGGATGACGCCAACGATGCAGAAGACACCGGCGGGGGTGAGAAGGGGGAGGTAGTCGCTGATGGGGAAACTCTCAGGATCTGATAGTACAGGGATCAGCATACAAGTTGGGGTAAAAGTCCATTGACGATGATGACTTACTGATTGTACAGAGGATAAAGTCGAGAGATCGAGAGCGATCCTTGACAGCCTCCTGCAAGTTGCTACCGGCAGCAAAGTAATCGGTAGCGCCAAGCTTGAAGGCGTCCTCCTTCTTCGCATCACTTCGAGAGATGGCGGTCACCTCAGCGCCCATGGCCTTGGCAAAAAGGATAGCCATATGACCCAGACCGCCGACACCGATGACACCGACGCGCTTACGCTTGGTGCCGACTTCGAAGCGAGCGAGGGGGCTGTAAACGGTGACACCACCACAAAGCATGGGTGCCGCAACGTCAGGCTCGAGGCCGGAAGGAAGGGGGACAGCAAACTTGGAAGGTCCTCGCCAATACTTGGCAAAACCACCTCGTGAGATGGACCCTTTGCCATTGGGACCACGGTTGTAGGGGTAGTTGAAAGTGATGGTTTGGGTAGCACAGTAGTTTTCCTTGCCTAGCATGTACATATCAGTATGTGCATGTTGGATCGTGACAGAGATGACTGACCTTCCTTGCACCATTCGCATTCACGACAAGAGTCTGATTGGGCACCAATACCAACGAGGTCACCGATTTTGAGGCCGTTTTCGGGAAAGGTGCCGATCCTCACAACTTCACCAACGATTTCGTGGCCACAAACCTGGGGGCAGATGTCCTTGACAGGTCCCCATTCACCAGTTAAAGAGGAGACATCTGAACCACAGACACCACAGTACAAAATCTTAACTGTTGACATGTCAGCTCCCGCGGCTTTCCTTATTCCAGGAGGCAATACTTGCCATCAACGTCATCTTCATCCCACTTCTTGGGAGCGAACTCCTGGAATGACAGGTTGCCGTCGCAGGCCTTCTCGTCCAAACCAGCCCAGCCTTTGAATTCGTTGTCGGCGACCATTGTGATTATTGTAATATTCAGCTGTAGTGGAAGTTACACGATTTGATGGAAGGGTTTGGATAGATGAGCAAGGGGAGTCTTATATAGCTCTGGCAAGTTTATCGGGATGGTTCGCTTCATAAAAATAGGCCGACGGGCATGCAAGATTTTTAATGATATGCTTCCGAAATGACGATAATAAACCCTCCCTCCATCCCCTTCCTCCACTTCTTTTCGCTGCCTCCACCTCTTGCCCGCTTTATTTTTCCGACTGCCTCCACCTCCACCCTTTAAATCCTCCACCTCCACCCCCGAATCCTCCACCTCCACCCCCGAATCCTCCACCTCCACCCCGAATCCTCCACCTCCACCCCCGAATCCTCCACTTTCCGTCCGTCGTCCGTACTAGCCCTCCACGCACTCGAATCGTCATCGCTGTATACGCTGTGTATATACACTCCCAGGACGAGCATAATTCGTGTCGTCATCAGAGGCGACAACAGGTATATTAAGGAGCCGCGATTTGGAAAGCTTTGCAATCTTCACTCAAACCCAAACCCTTTACCCGCACCATGCCTCAGCAACTCAAGTTTCAAGGCATCTCCGTACCTGTCCCTGGCTTCGGGTGAGAGTGTCTTGCCGTTGCTGCAGACATTCAGTGAAGTTGACTGACCAGGATTTCCCTCTAAACAGATGCATGGGCTTATCTCAGAGCTACGGACCTGCCGACGATAATGTGTCCAAGGTCACCTTGAAGAAGGCTTTGGATATCGGGTGCACTTTCTGGGACTCTGCTGTCGTTTATGGCAAGGGCCACAATGAGAAATTGTTGGGCGATTTCTTTAAGGAAAACAACGCTCGTGACAAGGTCTTTATTGCCTCCAAATGCGGCTTTGACGTAAGTATCTTCTAGTAAAGACAATAGCAGCAAAGAAAAAAGGCCGACTGATGCATCTCAGTGCTTAGAGCCCGGTTCCGAAGGCCTCGGGAACGTCACCAACAAGGCCTCCCACATCAACAAATACATTGAAGGCACCAAGGAGCGACTTGGATCTTATCCCGACCTCTATTATCTCCACCGTATTGACCCCAATACTCCCCTTGAAGAATCTATCACAGCGCTCGATGGTTTAAGAAAGGCTGGCAAGTGCAAGTATATCGGTCTAAGCGAATGTGGTGTGGCTACCCTCCGAAAAGCTTGTTCCAGTAAGTTTTGCATATTCGGAATATTTGTTTGGATGACATTAGCTGACTATAAATGTAGTTGCCAAGATCGACGCCCTCCAAATCGAGTACTCTCCTTGGTTTACCGACCATGAAGACAACGGCTTGATCGATGCCGCCAAAGAGCTTGGTGTCAGCATCATTGCCTACTCGCCTCTGGGCAAGGGTATACTCTCCGGCAAGTAAGTACGATTTCTCCTCACTACATCATAGGTTCTTTCCTAACACCAGTGAATAGGTATCGGAGTCCGGACGACTTCCCTGAAAATGACATCCGACGAACCATCCCTCGATTCAGCAAAGAAAACATGCCCAAGAATCTCCAGATTGTCGATGAATTCGCAAAGCTCGCCAAAGCCAAGGGATGTACTTCGGGCCAAATCGCTCTCGCATGGGTCATCAGCCAAGGTGCGATCCCCATCCCTGGGACTAAGACCTCTGAGAGGTTAGAGGAAAACTTTGCGGCTGGGAAGATTGAGCTTAGCGAAGCCGAGGTTGCTGAAATTAGAGATTTGGTGCAGAGGGCTAAGCCAATTGGGGCAAGGTATGGAGAGGCGGCGCTGAAGATGGTTGGCCATTAGTCGAGTAATGCGACTAAATTACATGACAATAGATAAAAATATGAGACACTGTATCCCATTACTTTGATGACGGAGTGTTAGATGCAATGTTCCAAACTTTCAGTATATAATCCCATTGCTGTTATGGCTCGAGAGCATCATGACGTAACTTAGGAGGTAGACTTATGAAGGCAATCAAACTAGATGGCGATGTTGGAAGAAACTGAGTTCGATAACGCTGTTGGGCGGGGACAGTCGTTTTCGGGAAGGTATAGACGACCGAAGACATTTTCCTTTGGGCCAGTCCTCTCGCTAATTCTTCTTTCGGAGCGTCATAGACGTCAGTTTCCAATGCATAAAAAATAGTTGCTGGGCTTCACAAAGGTAGATATAAAACACTTACTTTTATATGGTTGCCAATATGTTCACCCCCGTTATCGTCTACTCATCAATTTGCTCGTCCTGCCCTCAGAACATTCACTCATCTCCAAATTCATCTCTTTATTCAACCACATCTCTCACTCTGCCTTTCGGTCCTTAGCGACCCGCTCCCAGATCATCACATCAAACATCCCTGCTGAGTTGCGGTTTGCGATTTTCACATGTCCTTGCGGGAAGCTAATAACTGGGTGTCAGACGGCATCGGTGCCGATAGGACAAGAGAGACAAGGCGGAGAGATTCTCAATTTGATGATGGATGGACGATCGAAAGAGTTGGAGTGGTGTTGCATTACGGCTGTATTAACCATTTCTCGGATTCTTGCAAGTGATGACGGAGGGAAAATGCCCAAAAGAAGTTGGAAAAAGGAAGCGAGACGAAAATACCGAAAGTATCGAGTGTGGCGCAAGTGGCGAGATAAACGAGATACACGAGCAAGAAGATCGTTTTTTGACTTGTCCGACTCGCGGCTGCTGTACATTCCTCGTACTATCATGCGTGGACGAAATGACAGTTTGTATAAATATCGTTGCCAAGATGTCTACAGGATCAAGATATTTATGACTACATCATATTCACTGTTCTCAAGCATACGCACAATTACAACCAATAACAAATCCAACTCTTGAACCATGCAAGACACCATTGACGCCTCGTCAAATGCCACAAAAAGTGAAGTTCGCGACAATGGCACGAACCTCGATTATCCTGTGGTTGGTGAAGCGTCGTTGGAGCACACTGCCCAGAGTATTCAGCCAATGCCTTGGGGAGCAAAGGTAAGTCGAACTACATATAAGCTGTTATGAGCTCTGAAAAACTGACATGTCTATCAATCTAGTGGAGGAGTTCCGCATGGTTCATCACCTTAGTAGTCTCATTAGGAACATGTACAGATATCCTCACCTACGTGGGTGCATTAACTTCATGTGGAAACGATAATTATCATAACTAACTTGTGGGCCATCCGGTAGACTATTATCGTACCAGTCCTCCCCTATCGATTGCAAAATATGGGTTACTCCAATGTCTCTGCGCTCACTGCTTGGCTACTGTTCGCCTACTCAATGGGGATATTGATCTGTACCTTGCCTGTAGCTTATTTCTTCCACAAGTACCCCTTCCGCCGTATCCCACTTGTTATCGCTGTGATAGTCCTGGAACTCGCTTTGGTCTTATTCATGCTCGCCAACCCATTTTGGGCTATGGTCGTCAGCAGATTCTTGCAGGGAGCGTCAAGTACTGTTATGTGGTCTGGTGAGCCCATGGTCCAACAAATTGAACACCACTGACTGATGTATCTAATGTATTCAGTCGGATTCGCTTTAATGTAAGGCTACATGGTCACGAAAATTAATGCCCTGGCTGACCTGAATGCAGATGCGAAAATGTTGAAGAGGAGCATATTGGCCGTCAAGTGGGGTTTGCCATGGCAGGAGTGTCCATCGGCACAACCATCGTACGTGTTCTCAATTGATATGCTAAAAAGTCATATACATTAGCTAACACGTCAACCTACCGTAGGCTCCTCCCATCGGCGGTGTTCTTTACTCCAAACTAGGATGGCATGCGCCCTTCATCTTCTGTATCATCGTCTGCTTCATCGACCTGATTCTACGTCTCTTCGTCCTTGAGCGTACCGACCTCCGCAGATGGGAAGAAAAGCGCCTCAAGCTTGCGCCTGGAAGTCTTCAACCCAAAGTAGTAAATGGTGAAGTCATCATGCCGGCCGAAGCGGAAACTTCACCTTTTATCCAGTTGACGACAGCAGAGAAGGCAAGATTGTCGGGAGTGGAACTGTCTCCTTGGCAGGTGCTTGTAGCATTGGCAAGTTCGCCAAGGGGTATGACTTCGTTCATACAGATGTTTGCGTACGGGACGATCATCGGTGCTTTAGAACCCACGTATATGACTCATGATTATTAAGAGACGAAGTTGAATAGCTGATATATCGAATTAGGTTGACACTCCATGTGCAAAGCCTTTGGGGCAAAGACTCCGACTTTGTTGGCCTCATTTACTGTACGTCTCCTCCGCCTGTTGATCATCCCCCTACCCATGCTCATTCGTAATCATTAGTGGCCGCTGCTGCTCCAACATTCTTCTGCGGCCCAATCATCGGTGCCTTGGCCGACAAATATGGCGCTGAATGGCTCATGCTGCCGGCTATGGTCCTCACACTTCCTTGGCTACCTCTTATGCTCCTGAAAAAGAGTTTGGGTGCATTCATAGTCTTCTTCGCCTTGTCTGGTATGTATCCACCTTTGTTGATGTAGTACGGTAACCCATATATTGACCTCTTAAATACTGACTTTCATTGGATCAAATGGTAGATATTTTCCCTAATTGCGCCATGGCGCCGACGGGTTTGGAGGTGACAATGGTTGCGCGAAACGTTGATGGCGTCAGTGAAATTCGTACGTTATTCGGCCATGTATCGCACCTGGTTAGATGGTCTAATTAATATGTTCCACAGATCAATTCGCTGCTATGAACATCGCGTTCGGTAAGTTTCGATACCCTGTTTAACCAAATATGGCTATTAAGCAAATCTGACTCCAATCTTTTTCCCATCCACCTTCTTTAGCTATATCTAGCTCCATTGGAACCATAGCCGGCGGCCAGATGTACGATCACATACCCAATGGATGGGCAGCTACGGTCTGGTTTTGCTTTGGTATGGCGGTGTTCGTCATCCCTTTCCTGTTCTTTTTTGCTGGCAACAGGTCTCTGTATCAGCGGTTATTGCATATCCATAAGGAAAAGGGGGAGGATGTAGAGATGAAGGAGGCGAAGGAGGTTCAAAAAGAGACTATATCGGTTGAGGATATGGGTGCTGGGAATCAGAAAGGGCGGTTCGTTGAGACGCCCAGGATGTTTCCCGTGAATTGAAGATGGCCGATAGATTGGGGGATTGGTGCGATCAATAAATACAATCATATAATCACACACTATGCGCGCATCTGTTGTAATATCATGTTAGGCATCTCACTGTTTTTTCCCTTCTATGAATCAAGCTGCAAGTTTATGGCTTTGAACTGATAGAGGCTGAGCAGTTCTTACGGGAGCAGTTATTGATAACTGTAAGAAGAAAGCATTCCCAACAATTCATTCAAGTTTTATTTACCACATCGGCCTTCGATTACCGGAGAGACCTCATTTCATTCCCTTTAATTGTGGCTTGCGCTTTCTGGATTACTGGTGACCAGTCTTCAAATATTGGGGGTTAGTTTTCGCCACGAGCTAAGGGACAAGTATCGCTTACAACATCCTGTGGAACATAGTGCTCCTCAATCGCCTTTTTCTCTTCCTGCGTAAGCTTCAAATTTATCGCACCTAGATCCACCCCAACAAATATATCAGCATCCCAACCCAACCCAACCCCTACCCCTCGTATCGACTGTTTCAAATAAACAAAACTTACCAAGCAAATCCTTGAGCTTATCAAGACTGGTGGTCCCCACAATAGGCGCTGTGATATACTCCTTGCTCAACGACCAAGCCAACGCGACCTGAGCCATACTGATACCCCTCTTCTCGGCAATTTGCTCAATGGCTTCGTTGATGCGCTGTTTGGCTACGGCGGGGTCGGAGAAACCACGGGCCTTGTAGAGACTATACAAATGATAACTCAGGATGTATTTTGTGAAGAGAGAGACGGAGAAGAGAGGACACTTACGCATCTGATTGGGATCGAAGGGACGTAGAGTCTTTCCAGGGTCGAGTGAGGAATCCTCGTGCGAGAGGCGACCACGGAATACATCCAACACCGAACATCTACCCAGCGGATGAGAATATACCTATATGAGAAAGAGAAATCGGCGGGAAGGACATACCTGTAGAGTAGGGATCATCTCGCGTTCTTCCTCACGATAAGCGGCGTTGTGGAAGTTTTGCATGGAGATGAATGCGGTAAGACCGTTGTTGATAGCGTAATCTGCAGTGGATGTCAGTCTATATCTCTGAGGAGGAGGATGTCACTTACTCTGCATGGCATGGAATTGGTATGCCCAACAACTATCCCACTACAATTATCATGCAGCCATTGATTCAGACGAAACACTGACCTAGACATGCCGATATATCTGACCCAACCCTTCTGGACAACGTCATGTAAGGCTTGCATCTGCAATAGTCAGGCAAGCGCATTCCTGCGGAAAGCAGAGTAACTGACAGTCTCTTCGATGGGAGTATTATAATCAAATCGATGACACTGGAGGACATCGATATATTCTACATTGAGCCTTTTGAGGGATGCTTGCACAGCGGCGAAGATATGCTACAGACCCCCAGCTTAGGACCATTCTTTGGCCATCAGCTCAACATTTGCAGCACGTACCTTTCGGC